>NW_027504954.1:0-82856 GCF_021521415.1 Bidens hawaiensis
ATATAACACAAACAAAAATATTGTCGGTTAAAGTTAAACAAAAAAACTTGAAAAATCAAACTATGACACTTATAATGGGACGGAGGGAGTTTTATCCTTCATAATAACATTATAAATCATTTAAAGAAAATAGACACTATAGTCCACTAGCAATAATAGTGCCACTTCTTTATATATTAACAAAAATTTTAAAAGTAAATTATTAATAATTAATAATATTATGTAATTTGTATGCATGACTATACAAAAGATATCAAGTTTTAGGGGACTCTTGGTCAAGGAAATAAAGGTTGTATCTTTGCAAACATTTTCAATCAAGAATTTTAGAAGACAACCACCAAATATAAATAATTTTCTTGACCATTTTCCTCATAAAAAATGAGGTTTGAACAACTTCTAGTCTTTCATTTCATATAATATCTAAACTTCAAGAAAAACCACATGATTTATCAAAATTCTTACCGTGTTGGCAACGAGTTTGGAGATTTCTTCTACTGAAATTTCTCTTGCGAAAGGAGAATGCTTTCTAGCTTAAATGGTTGGAGAAACCTTGTGATTTATTCAAAAAATTCGGAATATGATTATAGAGTGAGATTCAGAAGTGTTTGTGGTGAAATAGAAGGATGATGTGGGTTTTATAATTGAAGTTTAAGAGGTGGAGATGGTGAAAGTTCTTCTTAGAAAGGTAGTATATTAAACTATTAAAGAGACGTGGCCTTGTGCATGATGACTGAATTGAGGATCATGTATCTTGATGACATTTCTCTTTACCATTTTTTTTCCTTCAATTATTTGTTTTATTTACTGCTTTGTAAGTAAGGACTATTTACTCTCTATTTTTTTTTCAACATATAGTTAAATTATTCAAGTATTTCTCATATGCATCTATTTCTTTTGGCCAACATTTTCACACTTTATTATATGATTTGTTTGGATTTAGACGTATTATGCTATATATATCGCTAACACATAAGCATTAATCAACACAATGGTACTTGCTAGTACACATACGTAAACATAAATTCACAATTACGTTGATCAAGTGTAATTGTCAATTTACTTTAGCTATGTATTCTAATTATTTTGCATCATGTATCTTAATGTTGGTGTCTATGTGTTTTAATTTGACATTCCTAATAAGTTTTCTTGACATAACGGGTAACATTCTAGAACAGAACTTGTAAATATAAATAGATGTGATTAAACATTTACCTTTACTCATATGTTCTAGTTACCATTCGTTAAGTAGTCAAGTACTCAGCGCATCTAGTTTCCTTTCCTTATAAGGCATCTTGCTATTTGACACTTATTTGGCACATTCCAAAGTATTAGTTTAAGTTTAGATACTAATACTAGTATCTAAATCTTTTAAACTATGGCTCTGATACTAACTCGTGACACCTCAAAACCGGGGCTCGACAAATTGTTGGATTTATACAAAAACAAAGCCTCTTTATTTATAATCACGGCGGAAGTCATAAGTCTTTACGAACAAATGTACAACAAGCTAGAACGAGACTAGGTTTATCAGAGTTCCTTGTGCCAATTATTGATTTTGCCAAATAGCCACCTGATGCCTTCTACGACACTTACTACTCTTATCCTGAAATACATGCTCAAAAATATTTGTGTCAACACAAAGTTTGTGAGTTCATGAGAGTAGAAAATAATAATCAGTTTAAGTGTATCATCTTGTAAAGTACAAACATAACATGCCGATAAATCAATTCTTATTCCCGCAAGAATATTTGCTAACATATATACTTTTAGTTCACTGCATCCATGAGCATATCACACCACCCTTTTACACCACACTCTACGCAAGAATGTATTTCTTTTAAAAATAGTAACGGTACCATGACTATACGTATATATGCCCCGAGTTAAGAAACTTAATGATTAGCATGTGTTTACTTTAAACAAGATACACTTTAAAAGTTATTCAAACTTGATAAACATTTATAGCATGTATTCACACCAAAAAGAAATAATTTAAAAGGGGAATTTATCATGAAAACTCACCTGCTTGATGTACCGGGTATAATCCAATGCTTCTACTTATTTTGACAATAATATCTCCAAAGTGGATAACCTACTCTTTATTAGAGTAACCTGGCTATAACCACCGCTGGTCGCCGTTTGCCACCGTTTGAAAATATACATTTATTTTTCAATAGAAAAGTCCGGCAATCGCCATGGCTCATTACCAGCTACAACCACCTTTCATTCTCCATCTCTCTTACTAGACCTTAATTACTCTCTATCGTTTTCTAATGTATTTCTTTGTTTCATTGGGTGATGAATATGAAAGCCTTAAAACTCCTATGAAGATATGATGATATGTACGTATATGTATATATAGCAGTGAGTGAGAGCTTTATAAAAACAAAATATATAGTGCACACATTATCTAGGGAAGGTTATGTAAAATGAAAGGCAATAACTTAGGAAGGTTTATTCCCTGCGTGGCTAACAATAATAGTATAATACTGATTCACGCATCTTCACAAAATAATTGGTGATTCTTCACTGAAATAAGTTAAACGTGGCAGACTTCTTGCAGTACCAGGTAATTGTGTAATGAGAGGAAATGAACATGGTATAAAATTTATGTTTATTAAGACAATTACTGTGAATTGTATAATATTGACAACAAATGGGGTTGTGTCTATTATTGGTTTACCATTTTAACTTTCCATGCAAATGTTGACTACTTTTGTGAGAGAGTAATATTTGGCTGAGATCTTTATAGGATATAGTTAACATTATTATTTTGAGCCCTCAAATTATTATAATATCTAAACTTTTATTAAAGTAAATTTAGATTATAGGCATCAAAATATACCTTTTATTTAACCGTATAGTTACGGGCAAGTATTACTAAACCTCAAAGTTATATTCACACATCATAATAAAAGATGTAGACTTTTATTTATTTATTTTTTTTAATTACTTTTTTTTTTGGGACATTACACCATCCTGGTTGAATACATTTATTCATATACTATACTATACTATCAACTCCAAAATGTTTTGTTGAGCTCAACTGGATCTTTGATATTTGTAGACTGCCAAAATCGGTAGCAACGCCATGCTTTAGGGTTCAACCAAATCATGTCGTACGGTTCTTGGTGTTTGACAGCCGGTAGGAGGTATCACGGGTCAAAAAAGATGACTAAATAGCACCAAATAGTAGCGGCGGTGGCTGCCAGAATAGTACCGCAGGTGGGACAGCAGGTTCGAATGTTTCAGGCCCAGGCTTGGGGCTGAATCGTGGTGCACAAGCTGTGTGTTCATAGGTGACCAACGAGAATGACTAACTGAAGATCAAAGCCTTAGTATATAGTTAACATGATGAATGATGTTTTTGTTGAATACTATCAAATAACTATGATTAAATTTGGTTAGATTAAAGCGATTCTATTTGCGTAAATTGTTTTAACGATTATAATCATGTGTCACGAACTAGGAAACTAACTATATATTCCCCATCACTTAACACACAAACACCGCCGTGCAAAAAAAAAAAAAAAAAAAAACATGATAACTGAGACTTGAACCCAATCAAGCCAAACATATTCTTATGAATGGATCTCTACTTTATCCATCCAAAATGGTTTGTCATAGTCTCGTCCACAATGAACTGCGTAGAAAGAATCTCATTGTTGTAGATCCTAGCGTTTGGATGTTTCCAAATGAACCAAATGGAGGAGAAAATAATTGAACAAAATATGCGCCTAACAACTATGTCGACCGAATCCTTCATTGCATGCAGCAGTTGCTCGAAGGTATCCGAATCAGTTAAATCCCATAGACACCAAACAGATATCACCCATTCACCCTCCAAACGTTTTTTTGCTCTCGAGCACTCAAGAAAAACGTGAAATGCTGATCTAGCCGTTGCGTGGCACATCGATGGTACCGAGTTCAAGGCTCTAGAAATTTAATTAACCGTAACTGAGATTTTGTATTGCAAAAGTCTCTGAATAAACCATTTGATTTTTATAGAAATTCAAGGCTTCCAAATACAAAAGGGTGAACCGGCCCGCATAATTTATATGAATGATTGTAGGAAATTCGTTCTAGAATAAAATAAAATACAATTTTATTTATATGAATTATATAAAGCAGTAAATTATACTACATGTAATAAATGTTACAACTAATTAAACGTAAACGAGTTAAAGGAAACTAAAATAGCACAACGAATTATAAAGTAATAACGGAAATAAAATAATGCAAAGTAAATCTTGTGGTGGCTAAGGATTTTTTTTTTCACCAGAGATCCCTTAAAAACAGATTTCGGGCCACTGGCACTGAGTACAACCACCATGAGTTGTGGTGTTTGGGGTCCTCGCTCGCTGTCGAGTCCGAGCCCGTGTTCGTGAGCTTACGCATCAGGTGCTTTGCACCTTTGTTCATGCTACTGAATGTGTCTTGTCATACAAAAATAAAACCTATGAACTCTCCTTATACATCACAAGTTTATCATTCTACCAATGTGAGACAATCGTATGCTCTTGTCGTGGGCCTACCTGCGAAGCAACTGAATGAAAGCCTTGCTCCTCGGCTAGCTAGCTGAAGGGCAAACAGACTTAATTTACTTTGAGCGAGGGAGCCATAAACATGTGGAGCCAACGACCCACTAAGAATAGTAATGCTTGAATTGAATATTACACATGGAGGAGTGTGCATAGCCAGGTTCAGCGTACAACTTGCTAAATACTATTTTAGAGTTATTCGAACCCATGATTTAGCAGTCTGGTTGAACAGCCTCCCAATGAGAGCGAGCCAAGACTTTGCTTGCTGTTTGTGTTTGTCCGCCACGACTGCTCAACCAACTGCTAAATCATGGGTTCGAATCCCATTTCCTCCGGAAACAACCCTTGGCAACCCGATATTTAAGGAAGCACAGCTAACCTAAGTGGGGGCCGAATCAATGACCCAAGGTTTGGGAGTCAAGGAACTGGAAGACAGACACGCGGTAGACTGACCTCTTTAGGCAAGAGAGGCGGTAGGTGAAAGAAATTCAAAATGTTCCTGATGGAAGTGGCCATGGGTAGCTGAAGTGTCTGCACTTTGATTCCCTTCCCTGTAGATATGAGAGATGGACATGGAAGGGAGTAAGAAAGTTTTGAAAGATCTGATCATATAAGGGACTACACCTCCACAGACCGTTTCATTCCTATTCGTTGTTATGATGTTCCATATTCAAATAGCAGAGATTCACGAAGAAGTATTGCGCTATTTACCAGTGAGTGGTATTATTGGACTCCTTGTCTAAGATTATTGTCTTAGCCAAGCGAGTCCGAAATCGACTTTTACATCCATTATAAGTCCTGTTGATGATATCGAAGCCGTGACAGAGGTGGTCTCGGACATGAAAGGGTGTCTGAAGGATCTAATGTTGCGTTATGTACCGCGGGTCAGGGGTATTCCGTTGTACCAAGGGATGTCTTTTGATCCGACTCTCCCTACACATCGTTTGACGAGAGAGGTGTTGCAGAAGCGGGCCAAACAACCCTTCCTATAGGGTTCCCGGGATTGGAGTGGGTCTATTAGCACAGGGACAGAGCCTGTTGAGTAATCTCATTTCCTTGGTTGAGTTCCCCGCTTTGCCCTCCCCCTCTCTTAAGTATCTACCGCACCGGAGGGAAGTGAGAAACTGGGAGGACTAAGGCAGTTGCGGGTGGCTTGAGAATCTAGCTAGGTCCCTTTTCCCGACAACAGATCGGAGATCTTACTTTCTCAAGTCATACGTCTTTTGTTCAGCCAACAGTGTTCCACTTTACTTATTATTACTTACTAGTTATTACTTACTAGCGCCCTTCACTTCAACTCATACTACTTGACTTTCAGCTTATTCCCAAATCAAAGCTACTTACTTATAAGAGAAGAGTAAGGTGCGTAGCTGGCTTGTTAAAGCATGGAAAGGTATCCAGAAAGCACAGTAACAGCTATAGCTAGTAAGCTAGTATACACGCATTTGCCCGATTGCTTTAACAGACGCGTTACCTCTTGGTTCCCACCTGTCCTGTCCAAAAACTAAGGAACTCCTCTGAAAAGTCAATTTGCTAGATCAGAACGTGAACTCTGAGAATAGGGGGAGGAGAGATCTGATTGACTTATGCAGAATCAATTTTATTTGGGGAGTGAAAATCGACCATGACGAGAATGGACTTCTCTATAATGTAATAGAAGAGTCACAGTCCAGTTCCACGGGCTTTCTCCCTTACTATGATAATTTCTGTTTTTTCGAGCCTTGCTTTGGTCTCTGGTTTGATGGTTGTACGTGCTAAAAATCCGGTACATTCCGTTTTGTTTCTCATCCCAGTCTTTCGCAACACTTCAGGTTTACTTCTTTTGTTAGGTCTCGACTTTTTCGCTATGATCTTCCCAGTAGTTCATATAGGAGCTATAGCCTTTTCATTCCTATTCGTTGATATGTAACTGACAGGTTCTGCTTTATCTGCCCTTCCGAGTCAGCTCGTACTCCAAAAAAGCAGAGGTGAGGTTCGGAGAGTGGGACGGATCTACCTGGCCAAGGTGCCAATGTCAAGTGGTTATCCGAAGTGTTGGAATATGCTCTACCTACGGTACCTAACTAGTCTTTCTTTTCGGTAAGTAAGAATACATTGACCGATGGAGGAGAACCCCCGAAGTAAACATAAAGAAGGGGTTTTCTTGTAATAAGTTTGGCAGATTCCCACGCGTTACTGAGGTGAACAGCTTAGCTTACTAAAAAGCATCAGTTAACTGGATTAGCTGGCATAATGAAACGACCAAAGAACAGAAAGCCTAAGATCTGCCTGTGCGTGGAGAGGAAGAATAAACTTTGGGAATCTCTAGAAGATTCCATGACCTGCCGTTTCTTTAGTAAAATAGGTTGGTTAAGTAAATGTTGTTTATCTGATGCACCTCATAGTTGGGCCGAGCGAAAGTGAACAGCTTCGAGCAAATCTTCTAAAGAGCGTACCCTTTGTTTCTACTCTTTCTCTCTTCTAAAAATAACTCAAAAACGAAAAAAGAAAAAAGAAAAAAGATTCTTTTTTTTTTCTTTTTGATTTTTTGAAAGATTAAACGAAAGCGGTTGCTATTGCTTGTTCATATTATCAGGTTAGAGTTACCTGATAATATGAATCAATCTAGCCCGTCCCCATGGGCACAGGCTAGCCCCGACTTCCATAGGTCCTTGGTTCGACCTCCTAATGAGAATTGAGGTCCTATCGTGGGCGTCTCATCCCTAAGACTTGTTTGCTCTGTATGGAGTGCCCCGTGGTTTCTCGAGTGCCAGCCGCAGAGAGGAATGCCATCATAGGGCGCTATTGGCCACTAACCACTCGCTCGCCGGACGCTCGGGCTCCGCGTTTCAAGTTCGTTATCCTAACCGTATCCTCTGCTCCACCGGGAGCTTGACCCCTTCTTCTATCTTATTTACTGCCTTGCTCCTCGGCTCCATACTGCTCCAGCCGCTCGCTGTAATAGCTTGCTTCTCGGGTGGCTCGCACCCTGGGTGGTGCGGCTGAGCCAGAGTGGGCTCAGCAGTCGCCCTATCTTTCCGGGCGCACGCATAAAGGCATGATTAGTTCCACAAATCTCACTGCACTGACCATAGTAAACTCCTTCTCGTTGTACCGAAATAGAGATTTGATTTAAACGGCCAGGCACAACATCACATTTTACACCAGAGGAAGGTATAACCCAACTATGAAGTACATCAGCAGATGTTACAATAATACGTAGATGACTTTTGGCTGGTACAACCACTCGATTGTCAACTTCTAATAAACGTAATTGACCCAATTCTAGATCATCTTCTGGAATCGTATAACTGTCAAAAGTGAGTGACTGTTCATCGGAACTGTTATAGTCCGAATACTCATAAGGTTGGGTCGACGCCCATCTCCCCCCAAACTGTACTCGCAAGTTTCCCCGCAAAAAGCTCTCCACGCCTACTCTTAGAAAGAAGACTCTTTTTCTTCTGCCTAATTGATCTAATGATAAAGAAGTAGGCTAAGTAAAATAGAAAGTGTGTGTAAACAATAAGTAATGACTTGCTTTGTGAGAGCTCAGTTTCTAAGACGAAGGCTAAGAATTCTCTACTAGAGGGATTGAAAAGATCGAGGGTAATTTGTGAGTCTTGATGGACCTTTCTTATTATAGGCCAAAGGAATAGCTAAGGACTTCTTCCCTCATTCTCATCATGGGGTAGCTCAGGAACTATAGAATCTCTCAGGAGTTGAATAAACTCTTTTATGCTAGTGGAATTGGGAAGCATGATAAGTCCGTACTCCACATTCTAGCTTCATCCTTGGTTTTCTTTGAAAGGAACTGACAGAAGAGAAAGGTAAGATAATTCTTTCTGGCCTTAACTGAAGCGGGGGAGGCCCTGGTCTACATACAAGTCTTGGATCAATAGAATCCTCCAATTGCTAGGGAAAGAATATCGGGATTAGTCTTCTTGCCATTGCTACTGTCTTTGAAAGTCTAGCTATCCTCTCCTTGTCATGCTTAGTTATTCTGCATTGCTCCTTCTTCTGATCTTGCTTTCTTGCCTTATAGAACTGACCTTTGTCCCCTCCTTCCTTCACTCACTTAAAGTCCATTCGTTGCTCTTGCCTAGTTCTAGGCTTAGACGAAAGAGCTCATTCATAGATTCCATCTTTCTAGCATTTCATGTCTTTCTTCCTTCAACTCTAATTCATGCCATGAATTGTTTAGTCCTTCTATAATAGCTATTGGCTCTCTTCTCACCTCCCCTAGAGCTATTGAAGAAAAATCCGAGGCTCACTCGCTGCCCTAAGCCCTACAGTTCCTTCGCTTACTGCCTAAGATGAATCTATTGCCTCCCCTCCCTCCACGAGTAGATATTTAGTATTGAATAGTGTCAAACCCAATCCCAAGCAATAGTCAAGAAGAAAAACATCAGGAGTGGATTATGCTACTATTTTTTGTTACTGAGAAAAACCTTTCCAGTTGAATTAAGAGGATATTCCGATACTGCAACTAAAGAAAGAAAAGCTGGTGAATACCTGACCGGTGAAGCCTTTATCCGAGACTTATGCAGCTCCTGCTAAACCATTCATTTCCTTCTGTGAAAGTCTTTACTAAAGACCATCAGATGGATTCTAAGGAAGCCATCTATTCTGCTAATACCGGTCCTATCCTCTCCTTTCTCTGATTCCCAGTGAGGGGTATAAGTAGTCTAAACGCTCTTTCCAGCCTTTGGTTTGGCTAGGTACTACTAACTATCAGAAAGTTCGAAAAGAGGCATTCTTTTAAGAAAGAGATCCGAAATATTCATAGGTCATATCAAAGATTTTCTTGCAGCGAGTGATTCTCCTAAGAGAATGAGGACTTACCTTACACGAGTAGAGGAAAGTACGATGCTAGGCGTGGAAGAGCTTTTTGTATGCCTTCAGAGAGAAAAGCCTTCACAGCGGAGGAGAAAGCAAGATAGAAAGCTTCCTCTAGCCTGTTTCCAAAAGGGGGAAGAGAAGGTCTTTCAAGTTGGAGAGCATATGAGATTTCTCCATCGCAGCATTGCATCTATCGACTGAACAAAGTAACTTTCGAAATGGACTGGGAAGGAATGCGAATAGGTATTTCAATTGTTGGACTAAATGAATAGGCAAGGAAGGCAAGACACTTGACTGAAAGGTCCTACCCGACTCATACTTAGGACAGGCTTAGCTCTAGCTATCTAAAATGAAGAAATTGTACAAGGGAGCAATCCTATTTCACAAAGTAACTTCTCAAAGGGCGAAGGCGTAGTATCGATTACTTGTGTTGGACTACCTTTATAGGATAGATCTGATATACTGTTAGGTTTTGGTTGGGCTGCTTGGTACGGAATTCACTGAGATTGACTTTAGATATCGCATTTCCGGTATAGCATTTACTGTTCGATATTTCCGGTATGTAATTGACTCGTATATAAAGAAAGAAAGTCTTTCATTTCCTAGTTTGATATTCCAGATATTCCATTAGAATGACTGATGTTGGACTAGCTGACTCCCTAAGCTTTGCCGTATTGCATTAGAAAGTGGGGAATTCCTTCATCTTTGGTATGCGAATTTCAAGCTGCTACTGCTCCGATAGCTGCTTTAGAGGTTGCTTAGCCGGTATCTGACTGAACTAGCTGGTTTAGATTTCATTAGTTGAAAGCGGTATCTGACTGAACTAGCTGGTTTAGATTTCATTAGTTGAAAGTCTCGCACTATTTAAATAAATACTGTGTAAAAGGGATATGATATAAGGGAAGGATTGACCTGTTGGTTGACTTCTCAATTGAGAAATGGAATGAAACTGGCAATGCTCTCTTCGGTCCTAGCTGAGTTCTGTCTTAGCTTTACGGCAAAGGGATAGGCTTAGCCTATTGAAGGGGGGGAGCTAGGCTGCGTTCACCATCGAATAACGGGGTAAAAGGCTGCTTTCAGATCTCTTTCCCTGTAGTCGTACTATGACTTTCTGAGGGATTGAACTCTAGTCGTACTATTCGATATCATCTAGTAAAGAAGTCAGCTATGGGCAAGAGGCCACCAAAGCGGGTTTAACCAGTTAGAGCAAGAAGGCTTGCTAGAGGGGAGGAAGCTCAACCAATCAGATCTGAACAAGTATGGTTTAAACAATGTTCTATTGGTTTGACCAATAGAAATAATGCTTGGTTGAGCTTATTACGGAAGTTGCGAATAGGGGTGAAATAGTTTATGAGAAAGAATATTGAAATGGACTTGATAAAAGAAGCTGATAAAGGGTTACTGACATTAAAGGTTACTAAAGCCAAAAGTGTTCAAAACCACAATAATATTGAACCCACTCGTAGGACTGGTTCACCGTTCATCCAGAGGGCCTAATTCACCCCCCGACCTGAACGAGACATTTGAGTGATGAGTCTGAAGCAGATCGAGAAAGTTGATCACGTCTTTTTTACTTTCAATTATTTAAGCACATGACAGAAGAGAGAGCGCACAGAAAGGAAAGAGAGAGGGGTTCCTTTTCTCGTCTATAATATCTATAATATAAGAGCAGATCCCTATCTTGGCAAGTCTCTGAGAAGGTCAAGACCGATAGGAAATCTATGTTCCCCGGATCCAATCCTCAGACTGACTCTACTTAATCAGTGTTTTAGAACATCACTTTCTTATTCAATTTCTTCGAAATAAGATTAGAGGGACATGCTCGAGATTGCATTCTTGCTTTTGTAGGTGGAAGGTAAGGAATATAGAGAAGGGGGAGGAGAGAACAACCAGATATATCATAGGTGATCACAGAAATTTCCACCTGCATGATTCGGTCCATCTTTCTTTCCTCTATGATATGAGAAAACACTCCTCAGTGAGACAATGTAGTCAAGTCAATAGCAGCCAGAGCAAAAAAGTATGTACTCCAGTTTATTTGAAGTCTTCCAATGGTGTAAGGCCGTCGACTTATTGGGAAAAAGGAGGAAGATCACTTTGATCTCTTGTTTCGGAGAAATCAGTGGCTCACGAGGAATGGAAAGGAACATTTCTATTTGATCTCGAAGTCCTCATAAAGCGCTTCTTCCAATCCTGGATGGGGGATCACTTGTAGGAATGACATAATTCTAATCCATGTTCCACACGGCCAAGGAAGCATCGGTTTTTAATCTCATTATGACTTGGTCGTTCAGAAGAGATTCTTTCTCAATCAGTTCGGGATCGAATAAGCTCTTGTTGTTACTTCTTTTGGGGCTCCATCCCTCTTGACTATATAGGTAGGGGCTTAGCTGCTCCTAGTAAGATAAAAGTTCTATAATGGGGCTCTCGGCAACCCTGAACTACTAAAAACCTGGCCCTTTGATGTGCTTGCCCAGCCTCTTCCACTAGAAAGAGAAGTGTAATATTGGTATAGACTCATGGAGACTAGATTCTATTTTTTGCTGGATCAACTGTGCGGGAACTTGAAATGCAATTGACTAGAAAAAAGTGTGGGTTAAGAGCTGCTATTGAGGCTCTCTGTTGCAAATCCTTTCTATACGTTATTTTTGATCCAATCTCGCATTGGTCTGATCCTATTCTTTACTAATGGTTGTTGACTAAAGGATGCATGGGACTCTTTTTTCTCGTTGCTAGGCTTTCAACCAAGTGCTTTTCCATCTTAGGTGAACGAGCTACGATCTCGCAAGGCACTACTGTAGAGCAAGATCAGTCATTACAACTTGGGCAAAGCCGATTGCTTTCTTCCGGAGAATCTATGGCAACGTGAGAAGCTAAGTTTCTAATTTGATCACAAAAAATAGGTAGCTCAAAGCGCCAACCCTTCCTCTTAGACACTACTACTGATCAACATGACTTTCTTTCTTGAGTAAGGTAAGGGGTACGGAAACGTCCTCTTATCACAGCTTGAACGGGATTCATTGTTGGGAAGAAGACGAAGTCGATTCAATCCAACTCCAACTGACCGGCTAGAGAGATATTTAGTCATGAAATAAATAAGAAAGATATTATTCCCTAAGAGCTTGTCCAGTACCTTTTGTTTAGAGTCTTTCTACTTTCTGTCAGCTATAACCAAGTTGCTATTTCGGGGTTAAGGAAATGAATTGTAAGTCGCGTAGTCCCCCTTCCTCCCTTGCAGTAAAAACTCTCCTCTAATAGCAGAAAGCTTCCATGCCCTATTCTCTATTTTGGAAAAGGACCTCTTACGCCAGTTGACAGTGGAAACTTTCCAGCTAGCGATTGATCCAGTTATCGGTAAAGGACAGTTGACAGAAGAAAGAAGAGAGATGAGCTACTATCACTCAAGAACTAGAAGAAGGAAAGAAATCGATTCACTTCGCCAGCCTTGAACTCCTCTTTCTTGGATCGTTGTTTGTGACAGACCGATTGAGACAGATCTAGAGATAGAGCTGCAAGGAAACACTTACCAACACCTACTGCGGATCAGGCTGAAGCTATTGTTGCATCTCCAGCTTCTACTATTGTTGCACCTCCACTCTAGCCTTGATGCGCGAGGGGCTCTTGCCGGGGAATTGAGACAGTTTCATTTTACTAAAATAGTTTCATTAGCTCCTTAGGTATTATAAGATGAGACCATGAATCGAACCAGATCGAAACATTCAGCTGTCGACGGACACACTTTGCCGGAACGTCGACCGCAAACGAAGGATAGCCAGGCCCCGGTTCCCAGGGTTAGGGTATTCCCTATTATGTTATGAGCCTACTCAGATCAGAACTAGTTTATTCTCTTTCGCCTATCAGCCGACAGGCTTTAAGCAACCTTCGCATTTCCTGCTGAGTTCCCAAGTCTCCAAGTAGGCCCTCTTGGCCACCCACGACCCAAGTGTGCGCCATATACGAACCAGTCCTACTGAAGTATCGTAGGAAAGAGTAAGCTTTCGTTAAGATAATAGCTGAAACAGTAAGTTAATTTTCTTATTTCACTAGTGTTTAAATTCTCAACCATACAAGTTAGAGTATCGATATCACATTCATTCTTATTCTTTTGTTTAAATTCTCAACCACACAAATTAATTTATTAGTAACAAATACTAGTAAATCATAAATATTTGTGTCGTCCTTGTAGGAACCGAATTCGTGAATTGAGTAAATAAACAGAAAATTAACAAACAGTTTTATTACTCATACAATACAATACAAGAATCTGAAATACAATACAGAATCAAAGAAATAAACCAAATACAATACAAAAAAAATGTAAACGGTTTGGCTGAGGATCGTGTTGAACACGGGGCCCTTAAAACAATATTTCGAGTCTCCCAAGAGAACTCGTTATTTCCCAGGGTACAACAGCCGGAGCAGTAGTACTGCCGGAGTTAACCATAAACCTGAAAAAGGTTCGAATAAAAGAAACCAGAAATGTAGAAGAAGAAGAAGTTGGAAAAACCTTGCAACAATGCTTGTGTTGTGTGTAAGGTTTGGTGTGTGTTGCAACTTAGTTTACCTCTCTATTTATAGAGGAAAAACAAGGCACAAGTTCTCCATCCCACCAATGTGGGATACACCACTATAGTATTTTCTTTCAAATACACACAATCACACATCGATATCCCATTCATCAATGTCTATTAGTGTGCATTTGTTGTGTCATAACAACCTACTAATGCACACGTAACAAATTTTCCAACAGTCCTAACATTTTCCAACAAGGATTAGCTACACTTCTTCACATATAAATGGTACTCTCTCCGTCCCTTTACAAGTGTCATGGTTTGAAAAACACAAAATTTAAGAAAGTTTGAATGATTGCATTTTTTGCTTAACAAATGACTATAATGCCATTGAAACTTATAAAATGACAAAATTTAAGAAAGTTTGAATATTTCAAAAGTGTAAACTTGAAAATTTGTTAATAAATTTTGAAAGTAGACATATATAATGGGACAAACTTAAAAGAAAATGTGGACATTTTAAAGGGACATAGAGAATATTTTTTTTCTTGTTCAAAGTACTATAAAGCACCCAACAACACATCAGACAATGTGTAGTGGATAAGGGCATTCATAATGGTAGATGAGTAAAAAGAAACTAAACGCGTCACATCAGCGCTGCCATATTAATTTTCACTAATTCATTTTCAAACACAAAAAACTCATTTCTTCTCCAATACTACATCCATTTTTAAACACTCATATATTCCACATAATCACCCACTTCTATATTGGCTTTCTATAAACTAAAATACTTTTATATAAACTAAAATAATTAAAGTGTGTGTGTGTGAGTGGGTGGGGGGTTGAAATTGGTTTCAAATTTAAATGAAAATTGAAAATTAATTACATTTGCTCACTTATCATGTTTGTTTTCATTCAGTATTATAGATATACTTTAAACTGAACACCACTTCCAATGGACATTTGTCAAGTACAAAATTCAAATTCATAACTAAACATGACATTGAAGTTGCTTTAAATCTTTATACGAGAGTTATGCATAATTGTGATGTCACGTCACCATAAAAATTTATGTAAAAAAAGGTTTAGTGTATAACCTCTTTCCAATTATTATTATTATTAATAAAAGTAAAATATAAACACATTTCAATAAAAAAAAATAATTACATTAAAAATACAACAAATACCTAAAAAATACATCAATAAAAAATAAAATATTAAAATGCATACATTATAAATTTTTGAGGCACTGAAAGCACTTTATTCAATACTATTTCCAATTCCAACAGTTGTTGACTATTGTTATGACATCAAATGTGTAGTTATCGCGAGCGTTAATTTGCCCGACCATATGTTGTCATTTTGAACACACTTGGTGCTTTGTACGATCGCTTGTTCCTCCATCCAAAACAAAGTAGTTCCAAACTCGTGGCAAAAAACCCAACGTTCATCGCTCTACGGCTCCATGTCTTCGGAAACATAAACCCAAGCCTTAGCTAACACTATTTCTTCTTCGTGACGCAATCCGTTGGGGGATGCATTTTTTATAAAAAGTTTAGTGTGTTGAGTTATTTGTTTTGAGGGAAGGAGCTGTGGTTTAAAAACATTGATAAGTGGAATTTTATAGAATATAAAATTTCAAATAAAAAATGTTTTTTTTTAACATGGAGGGATATGTAAAGGTCAAAATGCATATTCGATACATAAAACTACAAAAAAGAATGTTTTTTACTTACACCAAACCTTTTATCTAAAAAGACAAACTTTGATTCTTTGTACTACTCGAACCCCTGCAGTAACTTGTACCATCTTCCAAAAGTTCATAATATTAACTCTGCAAAAAGGAACACAACTTTTATTTTTATTGATCATCCAGAAGTACAATCTCATCTTCCCCACAATACAATTTTCTTTTTTACCTTCATCCATCACATTATAATATTCAAATGGTGTTTTTTTGATATGTGAATGCGTAAGTCCCATTCTCTAAACCAACCATGTGAGCTTGATTTTTGTTTTGTCTTGTTTATTGGTTGATCAGAATCATCTTGTTAATTTCATGCTATAGAAGATGTAAATAACATTTTGTGTTAAGTTTTACAATGTTAAATAACATTTTGTGTTATTTATAATCTAAGATTATTAGAAGATGAATAGACCATTATTTAATATTTATATAATTGTTTTCCTTATAGGGTTTGAGTACATCACATGATTAACATTGGTTTTATTATTATTATTATTAAACTGCAGTTTTGAAAGATGGACTTTGTTGAGCCACTTATTAATGAAGCTGTTAAAGTTTTCACTTACCATATGAAGAAGCATTTTAAATTCCTTGTTTACTTGAAAAAGAACGTTAAAGATATGCACGATAAAATGCTCCAGTTGAAACTTGTGGAAGAGGATCGTCGCAAAAAGTGGGAAGAAGCTGTTGCAGAGGGTCAGGAGGCGTCTCCACATGTGTTGCAACGGTTCGAGGAAGTCAACAAGTTAATGAAGAGGCACAAAGTATTCCAATAGCCTTACCCGAGGCTAGATGTCCCAATTTGATAGAGAGGCACAAATTAGGAAGAAAATCCTGTTTAATTCTTGTGAAGATTCAAGCTCTTGAAAGTTGGGGATCTACTATCATGTTTCCGAAGGCGGAAAGTAAAACCGAGGATGAGGTTGTGCCTACTTCATTAACACAAATACCGGTCTTAGCCACTTCTAAAAGAAGATTAAGCTGGCCATAATATAGTTACATGTTGCTTTATACCGCAAAATGCAGGTACACTATGTTTTATAACTATCTAAAGCTCTTGGGAGGGTGTTCAACGGATTGAATTTCGAGTATTCGTATTTTGAAAATTTGAAGCTGGATTCGAATTCGAAATTCGATTCGATTAGATTCTGTAAAAAAGAAAAATTCTATATTGATTCTAATTTCAAGTTTTTAACAACAGAAAATTCTATTGAATGAAGTTTATGTATACTGAAAGCTTGGCGTTCAACTACATAAATTAACTAATATAATATGCATTTGAAGGTGTTTGTACTCGGTTACAATCGCAATTGTTTTGTTGTTATCATTTTACTATCTGGAATTGTTGGTTGGTACTTCAAGTTCAATTGTCTTGTTAACAGAAATTGTGACATCTTTTTTCACCATGTCTATGCAGCTTGTGTTGTCATTGCTTCATTGAAGAAGACTACTTCTGCATTCACACTTTCATCTGCAAATTGTGTTTCAAAAGCATTATAACTGATAAATATGTATTTATATATATATCTCAAGGGTAGTTAAATGCTAAATATGTTAGGTGCACATGTTCCATTTGAAGTTTATGAATGAAAAATATGAATAAAAACTCTTCCAAAAATCTCCAAATTCTCTCTAGTTCTTTCTGTACTTGCATAGTTGCTTGAACTTGTTGGATATCAAGAACATACATATAATTGAAGATTAAATGAACAGGGATTTCATATATCTTAGTGTTTTATCAATACATGGATTTCATATATATAAACTACGCGGCGGTTGTGATGAACCGATGCGGCTTCTAATCTTAAACAACGTATCCCTACGGTATTTACATGAACACACACATACCCTCATACTTTAAAATTACACATATAAACCTAAGGTTAGTTTAGCCATTTCTAATAGAATTTGGGTTCAAGAACTGAGTTCTTCACACACAAAACACAAATAATCACCTCTTTCCGGATATGCTTTCTATTATAATTGCTTGGCATGTAAACCGACCGACCTCACTGTATTTAGGGGCATTTTGGTAACCATCTAAAAATTATTTGATTGATTGTTGCACTGATATGAAGAGTGAAAATTTTATGATATAGAAATTTGTTTTATTATAACTGTTAACATAGTTAACTTTGAAACAGCATAAGCCATTTGGTGATTATTTAAAAATCACTCAAGTTTTAGCTCACAGATGTGCAAAAGAAAATGGCAAGAAAATAAGGAAATTGAAGACGGAACGATTCAGAGTCATCATCTGTTACCAATCGAGCGTATTTTGCATTCCTTGAGGTAATCAACTACTTTCTAAGCACTAAAGTTTAATTGATTTCACCTTTGAAGTTGAAAGTTAGTTAATGTGATAATATTTCAGATGTCTGTTAATTTGGGGACTGAAGAATGTTGATACAGTTTATGTTTTTCGTCGATGATGTGGAAATTAGTGTTTCCTCATTACTACCAATGAAAGTACTGATTCACTTTGTTTACAACATTCCTAGGATTTTTCATTATTATGACATTATTTGCAAAGTCTATGCGCCTTGATTCTTGAGTGCGTCTAACGCTTTAGATAACTATGGCCATAGGTTGGCATTTTATTGTCATTATAATTAACTTTGAAGATTGGCTTGCCTATATGCATATCTATCACTATTAAATATGAACAAGTCATCATCATCATCGTACTCAGTATATCCCACCAATAGCAATGCTATGGTAGGGTCTGAAGAGGGTAAGATGTAGACAGTGTTGCAAGAATATACAACATTCCTTTGTTTCCACTTTAATAAAATAATTGTTTGGTTCCTTACGCTCAGTGCCCAAGTTATACCTTTTTTTTTGCATAAACAAGTAATGTGGGGGTTGAGCTGCATCCTGAAGTGTGCTACATTTTGATGTCTCTAATACCTGTAAGTCTATAACTGGGTTCTATTAATTTTCTTTTACTTGAATTATTGTTCTTTTATTATTTTGCTGTTTCGTTTAATTGTTATTGTTTACTTTTTTTAGTGCAAATTCAGAGAACTATTCATCTTCAATGCATTTTGCACAACAGAGGCAAGAATAAGATATTTTGGCTAGAAAATGCAAAAACTTTTGTTGCTACATCTTCATCTACTTATTGTGATAAATATATGTTGTAAAAATAATTAACTTTTCAGCTTGTTTGTGTAATTTGTCAGAGATCTGTCACTCGCACAAACGATAGTCAACAGTGCTGGTATCATTGTTCAAAAGGCGGATTTGACCGGTTTTATGATGAAAGAGGTGCATTCAGTTTGATTTTTCATCTTTTTAAGTTACATCTTATCCTTTCTTACCAATGACATCATGTCCCAGGTGCAAAGTACGAGTTTCCAAAGTATATCTTGAGTGACCCCACGAATATGGTTCGTTGATGTTAAGAGCCAAGAAGATATGAACACTTGAACAGACCCTTTTGTTTCTAGTTTCAAGGCCGAAACTGTGTAAATTTTGATATCTTTATTTCAAATATAGGATTTGTAACACTACAACAGCTTTAGCTTCTACATGATGTTGATATTTTGAGTGGAAGTTGTGACTTGTGACATGTAACAAATGTTTTCCACTAATATATATTTTTGTGTTATAAATTGTCGGCCCTAAAAAAACAAAATGGTGATTTCAAGTTACAATTTTTCTTGGTTATGCTATCTATATATATCCCCGTAACTCTCATATTAAGATAATACAAATCATTTACAATTACCAATTTTAACTACGATTTACAAATATGTATGTATCGAATATTTAAGAACATCAATATCCACAATTCCACATCATCAGATTCATCCTCATTAGCTGGAGAATCTGATGATTCTAATCCTATGTTGTTTGATATCCCAGATTCAAACATGTATCTTCTTTGAATAGAAACCTCTACCCTTTGTCAAAACTCATCATCCATGCTCGATAGCATCTACCAAAGCTTGAAATTTACATGATTATTCATCATATTATTATGGCATGGTATGATTCTTCCTTCAAGAGAATAGCTAAAGAAACTGCAAAACAATACCTTGGGAAGTTGTTATCAGTTCATGAAGAATTATTAATTTAGTTTTGATTGTATGAAGAAGATTACATGTTCTTTATTTCGCTAACAGAATGATTTCAACTTATATGATGTATACATTTTATCTTGTCCTCACAATGGCATCTAGCACATTAAACACTTGCATTATATACTAAAGTACAAAGTTTGACTTTTAAGTCTTTAATCAACCACATCTATACATTGTCAACCTGATAACATAAAGTCATAAACATTATATCCAACATTACAGTACTGAACTTAGAATGCAGGATGACTACTGGAGTACTTACTGGTTACATCTAAAGCCTAAGAGTAAAGGTATATTAATAAATAATAATCTGCATATATACTTTGCCATCTAAACTCAGGTCTTCTCCTCTTCTTTCGCTTCACCATCTGGGGATTCCATGTAACGGTAGAAACACGCGACAATGGCGTAGTAAACAAGATTAACTGCCTTCAACACAGCCAACACCCAGTAGTATCGAACCAAACGGCTCGTGTTTAATGTATACCGAAACCAACTCGGCTCCCCATATCTCTCACTCGCCTTTCCCACGACATACACCATCAACCAGCTAGCTATTCTTCCTATCCCCAACACGCCCCTTGTGATATAAGTCAAATAGACGTGTAAAGATTCAGGGGCTTGTTGCCTAAAGAAACCCGTGATGCTTTCCATAGCAATCCCCTCAACAGCTGCTAACAACATAAACTGTGGAAGCAGTGCAAATATACTCATTGGTATGCTATTGTCGGGTTTGTCTAGCAAGTAGTGATCCCTAATTTGATGCAGTCTTCGAGTTTCCACTTTTGCAGCGGTAATGCAACATAATACCGAGAGCATCATACTCGTGGCAATCCCGATTGGTGGCGCGTACTTCTTTGTACACGTTGAAACAAGTGAACAGAAGTGCAAGAATATGATGCGTGCTGTCTCATAAAACAAAATGAAGAATGGGATGGTGACCTTTATTATTCCCGGCTTTTTGTCCATATGATTAGCTTGCACCAAATAAAAAGTGTTTCCGTTTGAAAGCACGATACCGACAATCATGAAGGCTAAACACGTCGGTAGCATACGGATACAAATCTTGGTGTCTTCTACTTCCCGCATAGTGCAAACCTTCCATTTCTTTTGCGGTTGCCCATCTACTAACTTAATAGCAGCTTTGTCAAACCACCTGCAATGGATTATATATCATTCATCCTCAGAGGGTACAATCATAATATTTGACTATGGTAATAAAATGTACAAAAGGATGCTGCAGCTCAACCAAAACCGATCCAATATTATTTCACAGCATTCTGAATAAAATTGACTCGTTTAAAAAATTGAATTACCCGACTCGTTTAACTCACCCATCTTCCCACTTCTACACAGAAACCATGTCAAGACTTTTTTCTAAATGAATTACCCAACTCATTTAACTCCTCCATCCAGAATAAAATTACGTTTAACTTATGAAGTTTGATCTCAATTTTCTCTTTAAATTTTATCTTTTGGTTAAATGGTTCCACACGAACCTACTGCAGGTTTGGCCCCGAACCCGCGAATTTCATATAAGGTTCGTGTCTTGTCACACATACGGTAACAGTAACACTACCACTTGGCCAAAACCCATATTGATTTCAATATTCACTTTTTAATGAGAGAGAATTAGAGAGACCTGAGTGTGCTTGTAGAACGAGTACCGTCTTCATTGAATAGGTCGTCAGGATTAGGGATTGGTTTTGAAAAGTTGCGAGCAGTTGCCACGAAAACTCTTAGGTTGGTTGTTAACGGGCTCCCTTTCGGATCGTTATATGTGTACTCTCCCCATCCTGTAAGAAAGCATAGTGTTGCAACCACTGAACATATGGCCGGAATCCCAAACCGGAGTTCCCACGGCTTTATATACGGAAGTCCAACACCTGCTAGCGCTCCTACAATCATCACCAAAATTAAACTCGGGATTTGCCAATATTTTTTTTCCCTCTTCGCTTCTCGCTTTCCGTTGATCTTCTATTGTCTTTTCATATTCATTTTCCTTGTCCCTTAGTATTTTGCTTTGTAATTGTAGCTCCAAAAAGGGCCCCAACGTGGCCTGATGACCGGCTAATCCGAACGCAATCAACGGTAAGGCTGTATAGAACAAGGCCTGTTGTGTGGCACCAATACATTCCTTGTTGTAGTCTTTACATTTACCAAAAACAGGTGGTGTTGACATGGACAGTAATCCTAGTCCCTGCATGAATGCATTTATCAGTTTTATATTATATCTACACAAGAACTGAACGAGTGAATGACTAACCACACTGGTGCAGATGCTTGAGATGACAAGCACATAAAAGTCACCCGTGAAGGCATTGGCGAAGAACGCTAACCCGATGGCCAAAATCGGTATGCTTCCATACCAAATGTTTGTTATAGCAGCAGCATGTGTAGCACTTAGAGTCCAAACATCTGTTAAGTAAAGCATCATGACGTACATTGCAAATTCAGCTAACACATCTGCGGACATCAGACCTGCAAAAATCAACAAATAATTGTAATTAATTGAAAAAAATTACTCTTATACTTTATGTTATTGTCACTTTACATATTTGTTGTCACTAGTTTCAAGACTTGAAAGTTAAGTCCAGACACAAAATTTCCTTAGCCTTTGAAGCATGATTAAAATACTTTTACAAGGTAGTGAAAACTAAAATTAAAATGCTTTGGGTATATGGTTTCGGGTATGACCAACAGCTGTAGAAAAGTAATCCAAACCCATGTGTCACAGGAAGTCCTATTCTCATGCATGCAGTTAGGGGCAGTTCAGTATTTTCAGTATTTTCGTTTGATTATTATTTGAATAAGTTGTAATAGCTAGTTTGTTAGTTGTACCAAGTCTTTGGGTAGTTCAGTTTTTCCCGTTCTTTTTCAGCTATAAATAAGCCTTCATCTAGCTGCATGTAATCATCAGAAAAACTCCATTTCTATAAAATACTTCCTGTGATCAATTGTGTTCATAGTTTGTGATCTTTTGTGTGATTTTTAGCTCTTTATACCAACATTTGTGGTATCAGAGCACAGCTCTCTCACCGCACTCAACTCAAATCGCCTTCCTCATTACTCAAACCTTAAAAATGGCCGACTACACTTCTTCCGCTGGTACTACTGGTGCTGCCGTCATCCCTGTCTTTAAGGGTGATGGTTACGAGCATTGGAGCCTTCGAATGAAGACTATACTTCGTTCGAAGGAACTTTGGGACGTCGTTTATCTTGGTGTCACGGCTGCTGCAGATGGATCCGATCTGAGAGAACAAAAAAACGAGATGCCCAGGCTATGACTATCATCCAGCAAGGGATTCATGATGGCTTGTTCTCAAGAATTGCTGTTGCTGAAACCTCCAAAGAAACTTGGGAGATCCTTTGTGTTGAGTTCCAAGGGGACTCCCAGGTACAGTCCATCAAACTCCAAGGTTTACGTCGGGTCTTTGAAAACCTGAGCATGAATGAAGATGAGGCTGTTGGTGACTATTTTTCACGTGTTATGAACAACGTGGGGCAGCAGAGATCGTTTGGAGAAGAACTCACTGATCAAAAAATTGTGGAGAAGATTCTTAGGAGTCTCTCTTCTAGATTTGATTATGTGATTCCCTCTATTGAAGTCACGTTCGAGTTGGCTGAGGTAACTCCGGTGAAGTTGATGGGGTTGCTGCAATCTCAGGAGGAGAGAATTAACTTCCGGCTATCGCTGGGTAAACCGAGCAAAGGGGTTGAAAGGTCTGATGAGCAAGCACTGCCGGTTGTGCAAGAACAAAATAGAAATTCTTGGAGAGGTCGTGGACGTGGGTCTCCAAGTGGAAAAAATGGTGGCCGGGTGAGGAATAACTTTGACAAAAGCAAGGTTCCCCAGTGTTTTGTATGTAAAAAATTCGGTCACTTTAAAAAAGATTGTTGGTACAATGATGAACCTCAAGTCAATGTTGCAGAAACTGACCAAAAGGAAGAGACCAACGAAGAAGAACACCACCACTTGTTGATGGTAAACACAACCCAGAATGATAAAAAGGAGTGGATCTGGTTCATGGACTCAGGTGCCTCTAATCACATGACCAGTAATCTTGAAAGCTTTATCGAAATGAATGAATCATTCAAAAGCACTGTGAAATTGGGAGATAAAAAACCCTTGAAGGTTGAAGGTAAGGGCACAGTGATTATGTTCACAGAAGGGGATGACTTTAAAGTACTGGAGAATGTTTACTATGTACCTTCGCTTGAGTACAACCTTCTTAGTGTTGGTCAATTTATGAGAAAAGGGTACTTGGTGTTGTTATTTGATGATGGGTTTTGTTCGGTACGTAACAAGTCTACCAAGAAGAGGGTAATTCGAGCTCCTGTTGCCAACAACAACATGTTCATGGTAGATACCTCCTGCATGCTTACCATCCAAAACTCACCTGCTGTTCGTAATGATGCTGAACCACTCAAATAGTACTATCGTTTTGGCCACCTTCATTTTGGAGGGATGAAACAACTATATGACCACAACATGGTGCAAGGTCTTCCAAGAATCAATCAAAACTTCATATGTGAGTCGTGTATCACATGCAAGCAGGCAAGACTTCCATTCAAAGTCACAAATACACGCGCAAAGTCGAGGCTGGAATTGATCCACACCGATCTTTGTGGACCCATGCAAACACCGAGCTTAGGTAACAGTTTATATTACCTCCTCTTTATTGATGATCTAACACGAATGTGCTGGGTATACTTTGTCACTAACAAAAATGAAGTATTTTCAAAGTTTAAACTGTTTAAAGCTATGGTTGAACGAGAAAGTGACAATTCGATCAAAATTTTAAGATCGGATCGTGGTGGGGAATTCTGTTCAAACGAATTTAACAAGTTCTGTGATCAAGAAGGAATCAAACGTGAGCTCACTGTAGCTTATACACCTCAACACAATGGGGTGGCCGAAAGAAAGAATAGAACCGTCATGAACCTGGCTCGTAGCATGCTGCATGAACGTGGGTTACCAAGTTTTTTGTGGGCTGAAGCAGTCGAACTGCTGTGTATACGCTCAATCGATCTCCTACAAAGGCACTAGTAAACCAAACCCCACTTGAAGCTTGTTTCGGGAAGAAACCAGTTGTCTCTCATATGAAAGTGTTTGGGTGTGTAGCTTATGGGTTGGTACCTGGCCAATTAAGAAGAAAGCTTGACGACAAATCAGAAAGGTGTATCTTTATAGGATATTCCAATCTGACCAAAGGCTACCGACTGTACAATCCCAAAACAAAAAAGTTCTTTATAAAAAGGGATGTTGTGTTCCTTGAAGAGTCCAAGTGGGTATGGGGTGAAAATGAAAAAAGTATGCATGTGGATCCTTTTCCTGGTGATGTGACTACTCAAGAAAGTAATGTCCCCCAACAAGGGTCTGCTTGTACTCCCATTACCCAAACAATTGATAAAATATCTTCTTTTTCCTCACCCACATGTCATAACTCACCTCAAATAGTACCACCTACTACACCTATATCGCATGATCCTAATTCCTACTCACCCATACCTCAACCATCAGTTTTTTCCACAACTTCTCAAAGTGTCGACCCCACTAGAAGACAACCCAAGAAACCCACATGGCTAGAAGACTATGTTTCAGGGGAAGGTCTATCATCTGATGGTGATGGAGACTTAAATGCTTGTCAATTTGCTTTAAATACTCTAAGTCCTACCACCTTCCATGAAGCAATTAAATCTCAGGAGTGGCAAAAGGCCATGCAAGCTGAACTAGATGCAATTACAAGAAACAATACTTGGGAATTGGTGTCTCTCCCTCCTGGAAAGAATCTTGTTGGTGCAAAATGGTTGTTCAAGCTCAAATCATCTGTCGACGGGAAAGGAGTAAAACACAAAGCCAGACTTGTGGCGAAAGGCTATTCTCAACAACCTAGGATTGATTACCAGGAAACGTTTACTCCCGTTGCTCGATTTTAAACAATTCGACTTCTTCTGGGTATAGCTGCTCACATGACTTGGCCAATCCACCAACAGGATGTCAAGTCAACCTTTCTAAACGGCGACTTAAATTAAGAAATCTATCTAGAGCAGCCACAAGGATTTGTGATACCAGGGAAGAAGATAAGGTATACAAGCTTCATAAAGCCCTATATGGTCTAAAACAAGCTCCCAGAGCTTGGTATGCAAAAATTGATGGGTATTTCATGGAGTATGGGTACGTTAGAAGCTACAATGAGCCCACACTATATGTGAAAAGGGATGGTTCAGGTAATGTCATTTATGTCTGTCTCTACGTGGATGACATTATCTATACATCCTCTTGTGACCAACTTATCTCAGAGTTCAAGCAAGGCATGAAGACAACTTTTGAGATGACGGATATGGGGTCACTATCATACTTCCTGGGTCTTGAGGTTATTCAGACCAAGGAAGGGATTTTCCTATCACAAGAAAAGTATGCTAGTGCTTTGCTGGAAAAATTTGAGGTGCCAAAAGGCAAGCTTGAGATAACTCCGTTGAATACCAATGAAAAGTTAGCTTCTGATGATGGGGCTGACAAAGTCAATGAAGAAATGTATCGAAGTTTGGTTGGTGGGCTCATCTACCTAACACACTCCAGGCCAGATTTAGCTCATGCTGTAAGCATGATTTCAAGGTTTATGCAGAAACCTTCGAAGATCCATCTTGGAGCTGCTCGTAGAGTGTTGAGGTACGTTGCTAATACGGTTGACTATGGAATATGGTACAGGAAAACGCAAGCTCTTAAACTGGTTGGGTTCAGTGATAGCGACTGGGCAGGTTGTGTTGACGACCGAAAGAGTGTGTCTACCTATGTTTTCAACTTAGGGGGTGGTGCAATAGCTTGGAGTTCAAAGAAACAAGCTACTGTGGCTCTGTCCAGCACGGAGGCAGAATATATGTGAGGCAATCTGGCTAAGAAGAATCTTAAATGATCTTGGTTTCAAACAAGAAGAGCCTACTGCAATTTATTGTGACAACAAATCGGCAATTCACTTGTCTAAAAACCCGGTGTTGCACAGTAGGTCCAAACACATTGAACTGAGGTATCACTTTATTAGGGAAATGGTAATGCAAAAGGAGATTGATCTTCAGTTCTGCAGCACTCATGATCAACTAGCTGATGTTCTAACCAAGAGTCTCACAAAAGAAAAGTTTGCATTCTACCGACAACAACTTGGAGTTATGGGTTTTGGATCAAGGAAGGGTGTAGAAAAGTAATCCAAACCCATGTGTCACAAGAAGTCCTATTCCCATGCATGCAGTTAGGGGCAGTTCAGTATTTTCAGTATTTTCGTTTGATTATTATTTGAATAAGTTGTAATAGCTAGTTTGTTAGTTGTACCAAGTCTTTGGGTAGTTCAGTTTTTCCCGTTCTTTTTCAGCTATAAATAAGCCTTCATCTAGCTGCATGTAATCATCAGAAAAACTCCATTTCTATAAAATACTTCCTGTGATCAATTGTGTTCATAGTTTGTGATCTTTTGTGTGATTTTTAGCTCTTTATACCAACATTTGTGGTATCAGAGCACAGCTCTCTCACCGCACTCAACTCAAATCGCCTTCCTCATTACTCAAACCTTAAAAATGGCCGACTACACTTCTTCCGCTGGTACTACTGGTGCTGCCGTCATCCCTGTCTTTAAGGGTGATGGTTACGAGCATTGGAGCCTTCGAATGAAGACTATACTTCGTTCGAAGGAACTTTGGGACGTCGTTTATCTTGGTGTCACGGCTGCTGCAGATGGATCCGATCTGAGAGAACAAAAAAACGAGATGCCCAGGCTATGACTATCATCCAGCAAGGGATTCATGATGGCTTGTTCTCAAGAATTGCTGTTGCTGAAACCTCCAAAGAAACTTGGGAGATCCTTCGTGTTGAGTTCCATGGGGACTCCCAGGTACAGTCCATCAAACTCCAAGGTTTACGTCGGGTCTTTGAAAACCTGAGCATGAATGAAGATGAGGCTGTTGGTGACTATTTTTCACGTGTTATGAACAACGTGGGGCAGCAGAGATCGTTTGGAGAAGAACTCACTGATCAAAAAATTGTGGAGAAGATTCTTAGGAGTCTCTCTTCTAGATTTGATTATGTGATTCCCTCTATTGAAGTCACGTTCGAGTTGGCTGAGGTAACTCCGGTGAAGTTGATGGGGTTGCTGCAATCTCAGGAGGAGAGAATTAACTTCCGGCTATCGCTGGGTAAACCGAGCAAAGGGGTTGAAAGGTCTGATGAGCAAGCACTGCCGGTTGTGCAAGAACAAAATAGAAATTCTTGGAGAGGTCGTGGACGTGGGTCTCCAAGTGGAAAAAATGGTGGCCGAGGGAGGAATAACTTTGACAAAAGCAAGGTTCCCCAGTGTTTTGTATGTAAAAAATTCGGTCACTTTAAAAAAGATTGTTGGTACAATGATGAACCTCAAGTCAATGTCGCAGAAACTGACCAAAAGGAAGAGACCAATGAAGAAGAAGAACACCACTTGTTGATGGTAAGCACAACCCAGAATGATAAAAAGGAGCGGATCTGGTTCATGGACTCAGGTGCCTCTAATCACATGACCGGTAATCTACCCTTACATTCAGTTGTATGTCTTATATTTACAGTTAGTCATAACATTGGTAAGTCTTGCAGATGTTTCCGTGTGGGACAAGAACCGTTTAACACAAAGTTTAGAATGGTTCCTCACATTGTATTAGGCGAGGCTATGCCTTTTAAAGCCTCGGACTCACTTTTTTCATTTATAATATCTCCGGGATCTATTTTAATTTCACCCTTAAAACGTTTCTCTATAAAGTTTTAAAATTTACCTTAAAACACAAACGATTGAATTTTATATCCAAAACCTTTTGGGTAAGTTTGACCCGACTCTTATCTTTTCCACCATTTAGGGACGACAATGAAACCTAAAGCCGTTGGGAATACCCAAAAATTATTAGCATAACTTAAGCATTATTATGTTTCTAAAAATTACTTCCTAAATTTCTCAAATTTGACAAATTTTCTTTGTGTGTGGGAATTATTAATATTAACAGATTATTATGATCTATTTCAACCGCTGTTACACTGTCTAAAATTATAATCCGAATGTCAAAATGAAGAAAGGTATAAGAATGCTTCTGAATATTTTGTGTGTTTGTTTTATAAATCTGGATTTTACATGGTTCCATTCATCTAGTTAAAACTCTTTATGCATTTTTATATAAAATTATATATTTTGTAATTGATTAAGATACCCAACACCCAAATACCCTATGGGTTTTGGGCCGGGTTTGGGACCAAGGCCGAGTCCCTAGATTGGCCCCGGCCCAACACCCAGATAGACCTAGACCCAAAAAATTTTTTAAATTATATTATATATTTTTTTTGAAAAAATATATGTATTTTTAATGTTTAAACCCAATTACTTAGATGTCAACTAATTTAAGGCCCAAACTTTTTTGTCTTCGGCCAAAAATATTTCACGATTCTCGAGAAGACCCTGTTTGGGACGAGCAAGTTTGGAGCCGGGAATACCTAAACCTGTCCCAAACCCGATCATTGCCATCCCAAAATGTAATAAAACCGCGATAAAGCAAAACCAAAGTAACGTAACAACAGAGCAATCAATCACCTCCGATCAAAGTTGCGATCCTAACGATGTGCACCATTGTTTCCTTGTTTTGATGAAGCTCACAGTTTCACCTGCACACATATAGTAAATTATATTACTAATTTAAAGATGAAATTAGAAGGGTTTTTTAAATAGTTGCAGAGAAAGTGGTGTGGAAGATGATAAAACACAAACATGAAAGTTAAAATTTTTTATTTTTAAAAAAAGTTTTAGCTTTGAAGATGTTAACAAAAAGCAAATAGGATCGACAGCTCAACACCTCAAACTAACTATCTTTTAACAATGCTTAGAAGAAGAAGAAGAAGAAGTCTAATGATCTACACTATAAAACATTATAACATAAACATTAACTATACAACTACTTACTTTTGTAGAAATAGATGATTATAATAATAATAATAATAATAATAATAATAATAATGCCAGAGATCTTATAGAGAAAATAAGTGGTGATTTGATTCTCTTTTGAATGTCAAAGAAGATGAAGTTGATGTTTTAAAGAAGATGAAGTTGATGGATATGTGGGTTGTTGTTCATGAACCCTAACTATTAAATGGGCCTTTTTTTTTTAAAGACATGCTACATGAATACGAACTATATGACTTTAACATGTATCGGATATGGTGTTAACTGTTAACATGTTTCGTGTATTAAACATGTAGACACAAATTGACCTGCTAATTTTTATGTCTAAACAGGTAAAATACTGGTTTACTTGTTAAGTACCCGTTTGCACCTGATTATATTTTTTAAAAATATAAATATAAAATAAAAATAATATGTTTTATACCCTACACAGTTTTTATGTTCGTGTCTTATCGTGTACAGGTATACACGATATGTCAACGCTAATTCTCCCTACTTGAACGAATAACTACTTGTGATGAGTAATTTGTTATATCAAAGTTTACATTAAGACTATAATGGAGAGTTTTTCAGCCATTCAAGTTGTTGGACCTCCAACGGTAACACTAAAGTCTCACAGTAAATTTTTAATGGTCGGGATATGGAGTTAACAACTTTTAGTTAACACTAAAGAAGATTAAGTTGATGGATATGTGACTTGTTGTTCAAAACCCTAACTATTAGTGTGAACCCACATATAAAGACACAATAGAATACATCATAGGTACCTACTACATGACTTTAACATGTATCGGCTATATGTTTCGTGTACTAAACATATAGACACAAATCGACCTGTTAATTTTCGTGTCTAAATAGATAAAATATTGGTATACTTGTTAAGTATCCGTTTGTACCTGATTATATATTTTTATAAATAAAAATATAAAATAATATAATATGTTATATGGGTCAAATCTATTGTGTCTTTTTTTAGTTATAATTGTGTCTTTTGTTCATTTTCATTATTATGTCTTTGATCTCGGCATTGTGTACTTGATCTCGGCATTGTGTCTTTTCGTCATTTTTTTGTATTTTTTATTGAACAGGATTGATGGCGGAAACATTTTAGTTTTTTAAATTTTTTCGTTTTTTATTTATATTTTGAGTTATAATTTTTTTTTAAAAATTTATTTTTAAGGGGTTTTTTATGTGGTCACAAATCATTCTCACACTTCTCATTTTTGTCTCCCTTTGTATTTTAACTTTACCATAAGTTATATACCCTAAATAGTTTATGTGTTCTTGTCTTATCGTGTACGGGTATACATGATATGTCAACGTTAATTCTTCCTAGTTGAACGAATAACTATTTGTGATGAGTAATTCGTTATATCAAAGTTTACATTATTAAGACTATAATATAGAGTTTTCAGTGATTCAAGTTGTTGGACCTCCAACGCTCACATTAAATTTTTAATGGTCGTGATATGGAGTTAACAACTTTTAGTTCACTTATGAGATTTCTTAACATCTAATGGCAAGTTGCATTATGTACCACAACGTGCTATGCCAATATTGTTGAGCTTGTTAATTTTTTATTATGACTCCTCTGTGAAGTTGTCCGCCTAGTTGTCTGCCTGACAATATAAAGATGTACACTGAAGTTGATTTCTTATCATTTTTGCATTTAGTAAAGTCATAGTCAAATTAGCCAATACTTCAAATTACCGGTTCTTATGTTTGCCAATTTTTAGTTGTATGTTTCTCGTAGATATCCAATACTCTTTGATGCTTTCCAATGATCTACGCCACTATTTGATTGATATTGGTCTAGCATTTCAACTAAGTATGCGATATTAGGACGAGTATAGACTTGAACATATATCACATTTCCAACTAAAGTAGTATAACGTATCAATCTCACTTGTTCTCTTTTTTAACCTTGTTATACTACCTTATGCATAAAGTGATTTTACATGGTGATAACCTTTCGATTAATAGTTCACCACAACTGTTGTATAACTCTTTACCTATAGTAAGTTAACACATTGGTTTTGTATCAATAATCTAGATCTATACAAGATCTAGTTTTATAAGTTTAAGCATTATATAAAACATAATCACAACTTTGATTAGGTTATATAAACCATAATTAATCTAATTAACTCTCAAAAATTAATAAATATAACTTATTTAATTTATCCCTAACTAATTTAATTAATTGACCCAATTCCATAACATAAAACCCGACACCGTCTTGTTTTCGAGAGGAATTTATATCCAACAGTGCTGAATGCTGGCAATGAGTATGTGTTAATTGGCGTTAAAGTTCTAGGACTTATTATTAAACAATTATTTTGTGAGTGCCCATCAGAACTAATAATTTAGTTTCTTGATCGTATGAAGATTACATTTTTTTAATTTTCTTTAATCGAAAGATCTCAACTTATATTAATGATGTAGTTTTCTTGTCCTCATAATGCCATCTATCACAATATATGGTCAATGGGCATCTATGAAGTTACACTATACTCAAAGTTGATACTATGATAATTCTATGACTAGACTATACTTGCATTAAATACTAAAGAGCATATATATCATCAAACTCTATACAATAATCAACAACTTTGACATCTAAACTAAGGCATTCTCCTGTAAATCTTCTACACCATCACCATTAGGGGATTCTTTGTAGTTGTAGAAATACGCGACGTAGACGACAAGATTTGTTAAAAAACCATGATTGAAACATAAACGCACCCAAATCTTATTAGCCTTTAACACAATCGTTACAATTAGTTCAAGAAAACAAAAACAAATTATAAAACATGCAACACTAAATTCTGAATCAAACTAAACTCAACAATTACAATAACAAATATTGCATACCAAAATGATCTCTAAACTTCAATAATCTTCAAGAACATATACCAGAACCCTAAGAGATTTAGGGACCTTGTACCATCACCTTGTAAGCAGAGAGAATATGAGTATTATTGGGAGAGAATTGTAATTGTATGAATAACTAGATTTTCACTCGGCGCGTTGCGCCGGTCAAGTTTGTTAAGAAACCTTTTCATAACGTTTTAATTTTGTCATAGATAATTGTAGAAACTATTAAACATAAGAGCGAAAGGGACAGGCAGTTGCCTTAGGAAAAGTTTCAAACATGATTACATATACGATTTATAGTGTTTTAAGGTGGCATTTTACAACATGTAATTTTAAGCAGATATTTTACGCTAAAGGAGGGTGTCGAAGCACGAGATGAATCTGACCTGATCCATAACGATGTTTCCACGGATTTCGAGATGAACGAACCACGTCTTGATCTTCTTCTCCGGCTGGTTGGGATCTGCAATGACTTTTTGGGGGTGTGGAGGTGACCGCTAAGAAATCTCCAGGATCTCTTGTTCACAGACACAAAAATACGGTGGTGGCTCTTATTGAGAATAACCAACCCCTAATAAGGAGGTGGAGACCTCCTTATATAGGGAGCCTCATGGCCACCATCATGGTACCCTAATGGGCCTAGCCCAGTTAGGATTACCTCCACAAAACCCCCTCAGCCCAATAACATTGTATTAGTCCATATAATAAAATAAGCCAAACATAATAAATTTAGGGTCGTAAAACCGGGTTTAGTACCATACCCCTACAAGCCCCCCCCCCCAAGTCCAGCGTTGCTCCTGGGCGCGCAAGCGTTTAGGTGGAGCGCTGGACTTTATGAGGGGTGTTAGGGCGTGAGGCGGTTGTTTCCCTTTTCTTCGGCCTTATCTTTATTGTCTTTGAGTTTTGGGAGGTTTTCTTCATGATGGTGACGTGTTGTGGTTTTTGTGATAATGATGGTGCACTAGCATGAATAAGATATAGCACGCCGAATAATAAAAACGTGCGCGCGAGGCGACTTACGAGCTATGAGAATAATAAAGCTTGCGCGCGAGGCGACTTATGAGCTATGAGAATAATAAAAGGTTGCGCGCGAGGCGACTTACGAGCTATAAGATTAATAAAGCTTGCGCGCGTGAGGCGACTTACGAGCTGTAAAAATGATGAAGCCTGCGCGCGAGGCGACTTATGAATCTATGAGAATAATGAAGCCTGCGCGCGTGGCGTCTTACGAGCTATAAGAATAATAAAAGCTTGCGCGCGAGGCGTCTTACGAGCTGTAAAAATAATGAAGCCTGTGCGCGAGGCGACTTACGGATCTATGAGAATAATGAAGCCTGCGCGCATGAGCTATAAGAATAATAAAAGCATGCGCGCGAGGCGTCTTACGAGCTGTAAAAATAATGAAGCCTGCGCGCGAGGCGACTTACGGATCTATGAGAATAACGAAGCCTGCGCGCGTGGCGTCTTACGAGCTATAAGAATAATAAAAGCTTGCGCGCGAGGCGTCTTACGAGCTGTAAAAATAATGAAGCCTGCGCGCGAGGCGACTTACGGATCTATGAGAATAATGAAGCCTGCGCGCGTGGCATCTTACGAGCTATAAGAATAATAAAAGCTTGCGCGCGAGGCGTCTTACGAGCTGTAAAAATAATGAAGCCTGCGCGCGAGGCGACTTACGGATCTATGAGAATAATGAAGCCTGCGCGCGTGGCGTCTTACGAGCTATAAGAATAATAAAAGCTTGCGCGCGAGGCGTCTTACGAGCTGTAAAAATAATGAAGCCTGCGCGCGAGGCGACTTACGGATCTATGAGAATAATGAAGCCTGCGCGCGTGGCATCTTACGAGCTATAAGAATAATAAAAGCTTGCGCGCGAGGCGTCTTACGAGCTATAAGAATAATAAAAGCTTGTGCGCGAGGCGACTTACGAGCTATATGAATAATAAATCTTGCGCGCGAGGCGACTTACGAGCTATATGAATAATAAAGCTTGCGCGCGTGGCGTCTTACGAGCTATATGAATAATAAAGCTTGCGCGCGTGAGGCGTCTTACGAGCTGTAAAAATAATGAAGCCTGCGCGCGAGGCGACTTACGGATCTATGAGAATAATGAAGCCTGCGCGCGTGGCGTCTTACGACCTATAAAATGATGATAATGACTGGCCAACAAGGGCCTCCTCCGCGCAGGATGAATATCCCGGCCTGTTTTCAAAATAATAATGGAGGCACAAGTGGCCAGATAATAATAATGATGTCATAGGTGTTTGTGCGGCTCGTAGCCGAACCTGCAAAAACATGTCAACTAAAAGTAGATGTATTGCATGGTTCCCATCCTCGGGCAAATTATGAGGTGTGCCCAACCTTTAAGCTTGGCGCGTGGCCTATGGGTTTATGAGGATTCCCAACATTTAAGTTTGGCGCGTAGCCATATGGGATATTATGAGGATTCCCAACCTTTAAGTATGGCGCGTAGCCATATGGGATATTATGAGGATTCCCAACCTTTAAGTATGGCGCGTAGCCATATGGGATATTATGAGGATTCCCAACCTTTAAGTATGGCGCGTAGCCATATGGGATATTATGAGGATTCCCAACCTTTAAGTATGGCGCGTAGCCATATGGGAAATTATGAGGATTCCCAACCTTTAAGTATGGCGCGTAGCCATATGGGATATTATGAGGATTCCCAACCTTTAAGTATGGCGCGTAGCCATATGAGATATTATGAGGATTCCCAACCTTTAAGTATGGCGCGTAGCCATATGAGTACAATCATGGTTGTTCTTATCCTGATTTGGATTAGACTGTTCATTTGTTATGTCGCTTACACGTGGCCTGCGCAATGTCTCCTTTATTCTCACGCGCAGATGTGGTGCGTGAGCGTGCATGATGCGTGAGCATCTAATATGCATGAGCGTACGTGAAGCCCAATAACATATGTGATGCGTGAGCATATGAGATGCGTGAGCATGTGATATGCGTGAGCATACGTGATGCGTGAGCATACGTGATGCGTGAGCATATGTGGTATGCGTGAGCATACGTGATACACGTGAGCATGCGTGATGGGTGAGCATGTGATATGCGCCACGAGCATAGGTTTTGGTTGTCTTCATGAGCATGTGATATGCGTGAGCTGTGGCGTAGAGTAATCGCCGGGAGCGCGCATGCGACCCGCTGTGGCGTAGAGTGATCGCCGGGAGCGCGCATGCGGCCCGCTGTGGCGTGTAGTGACCGCCGGGAGCGCGCATGCGACCCGCTGTGGCGTAGAGTAATCGCCGGGAGCGCGCATGCGGAATCCGAAGTTGATCCACAGGGAGCGATTTTGATCCGCGGTGGCGCGCACGATCTAGAGATTTTGAATATCCACATCAGGTAGGTTTTATGTAAAACCAACAGATCTAACAGGATTTATAGATCTATGAATATGAAGTGTGACTGTTGCTCAAACGAACCCAGATCTGAAAAAATCATAACTAGATTTGGTATTTTTCACTTAGAAAAAACACAGATCTAAGGGTTTTCCCCAAAAGTTCGGTGGTATTTCTTCCTGTGTATTTCCAGATCTGAAAGTATTTTTAGATCTACGGATTTTTGGATTTCCATAGAACATATCTGAAAGAAGAAACCGTAGACCCAAGATATTAATGAACAGATCGGAGGGCCGAGACGAGAAGCGAAGCGTGGTTCATTGCCGTCCCACGGATGGCGCCAATGTCGAAGCACGAGATGAATCTGACCTGATCCATAACGATGTTTCCACGGATTTCGAGATGAACGAACCACGTCTTGATCTTCTTCTCCGGCTGGTTGGGATCTGCAATGACTTTTTGGGGGTATGGAGGTGACCGCTAAGAAATCTCCAGGATCTCTTGTTCACAGACACAAAAATATGGTGGTGGCTCTTATTGAGAATAACCAACCCCTAATAAGGAGGTGGAGACCTCCTTATATAGGGAGCCTCATGGCCACCATCATGGTACCCTAATGGGCCTAGCCCAGTTAGGATTACCTCCACAAAACCCCCTCAGCCCAATAACATTGTATTAGTCCATATAATAAAATAAGCCAAACATAATAAATTTAGGGTCGTAAAACCGGGTTTAGTACCATACCCCTACAATGTCGAAGCACGAGATGAATCTGACCTGATCCATAACGATGTTTCCACGGATTTCGAGATGAACGAACCACGTCTTGATCTTCTTCTCTGGCTGGTTGGGATCTGCAATGACTTTTTGGGGGTGTGGAGGTGACCGCTAAGAAATCTCCAGGATCTCTTGTTCACAGACACAAAAATATGGTGGTGGCTCTTATTGAGAATAACCAACCCCTAATAAGGAGGTGGAGACCTCCTTATATAGGGAGCCTCATGGCCACCATCATGGTACCCTAATGGGCCTAGCCCAGTTAGGATTACCTCCACAAAACCCCCTCAGCCCAATAACATTGTATTAGTCCATATAATAAAATAAGCCAAACATAATAAATTTAGGGTCGTAAAACCGGGTTTAGTACCATACCCCTACAGAGGGGTTGTCTGATACGAATGCAGTTAAATTGTTGTTCAAAATGAGGTGTTTTGAGGTTTCTGCAGACCGTTTTCTTTCTTTGTTGCTTATGTCCGTTCTATAAGATGGTTGCCAAGAGGAGGTTGGTTTATACAAAATTGCAGCGGTGTGTGAGGCCAACTTCTATAGTTCACTTATGCTCCGTAGTAACTCGGGTATTTTATGTTGCCTGCAATATTTATGTTTGTAAGTATTGTTGTGTCATTGTGTGTAAGTCAAGTCTATGTGTTTTCCTTGAGTTACCCAAAAACATATCAGTTTTGTGGGATGCTATCACTGTCTAGCCTCCTTTCAAGTTTCGAGGCGGCAATTCATCTTCTGTAAATTGTGATTGTCGTGTATGTTAGTTTCATTTCAACACATTTTAATATTTTCATAAAGTTTACCTGTGGATGGGTCCTTTTCTTAGATTCCTTGTGCATCTTTATCATTTTCTTTAACCTATTAACTTCAACTGTTCGGTTTGTCAAAACCATATCCAATGTCAGATTCCATCAAACCGTATAGATAACTTCATTTGGAAATGCAATATAGTTTCATTTACAAATCACTAATGGTCCATATCTTTATCCAATAACCTATTAATTTTTGCTAAGCTGACTATGTTGATCACAAACTTAAAAAACTAAATGCATTGCTACGAAAACATTAAAAAGGTAAGGTTTACCATTAAAGTAAGAACTTCGAATCATTAAAAATCCGATTTTGTTTTTTGTTTTTGTGGAGTTACCTTAGAATGATGACGGTAATGATATCATGATCTTCTCACACCCTAAACCACTCCAGTCAACCTGCATGACACAACTATTAAAAACAAATTCTTATGAAAAAAAACGTAATGCAATGTTATATGTACCGGGGGTGCCTTTCTTTTGGCATATTAAGACGGGTAATAAGAAAAATCACATATTTGAAGTTCATCCATCGTGCCATTGAAAGTATAAAAACACGTGTAAATTGGATATAAGAGGGTCATGGTTAATAATTAGCAAGCATGCATAATTTTCTTTGGTGTAAAGGCAATAAGTAAAGTTCTAAGCTTATGGTATGGGTGACAGTAAAAATTTATGCGCAGGGGCAATCTTGGTATTGATAAAATTTGACAAAAAATTACATCGAATTATTCGTTTAACAAAACATTTTGTAATCAAATTCGGTTAAATAGTTATGAACTAAGAGATGTGGACCACATCTGTTCCTTTATAATTATCTAACCTCCAACCAAATCTGATTACAAAACCGTACTTTAGTAAATGGTTGTAATGTAAAACAAATAATCCGGTGTAACTTAATGAAGGCGGTGTTTCTAAGTTGTTTCCGACTTGAATTTCGCACGAACCTGTATTCTTAAATTTATATAAATACCACAATTACCCCTATGCATAAGTTTTGCTGTCACCTGTACTATAAGTTAAGTAATTCATAGATTGCCTTAAGAATCAAAGGCATTTATAGTTTTAGACCCGTTTTTAAATTATTAACCATGGAGCGTTTATATCCAATTTACACTTTTATAATGTCTTTCAAGAGTCCACCTCAACCAAAACCTCTTGACCTTCATAACTATAACTTTTTTTAGATGACATGATGGCCGAGTTTCTAAAAGAGACTCCTATCACCTAATTTAACAACTATAATTGATAAAGAAGTTACACTTAACTCTAATTTATACATAAACAACTACATTAAATAATGAAACATCCTAAGTGAAATCTAAAAAGGTAAACTAACCATTAAACGAATCAAGAAGATGCAACTGCTACAGATCGAACACTCCAAAGCAACAACAACGTAAACACACTACAAAATGAATTGACAAACCACTAAGAAATTCGATGGCCGTACGATCCGACTAAAAGTTAAAGTATATACGTTAATCATGAAAGGAACCAACGCGCAACGTATCATCACTATTGAACGAAACACAAACCTGATAAACAACAGAAGACATTACTAAATGCAAATCTAACCTTCTGACGTAACAACCAAAGAGCTTCCATTAGCGGCACCGGCTATTGAACTAATGTAAAAGTTCTTCTCCCATTGTTCCATAATCCACTCCTGAACAACAATTTTAACTTACAGTTAACAACAATTTAAATAGCTAGAAGACTCGACACGTTTTGAATAACCTTGTGAAGAAAAACTGGTGAAACTTCATAAAATTAATAACTAAATCCTGTTCCAGCATCCATAATTAAGGCCCAAAGATTTGAGGCGGGGCTCAAGTCGGTATCACGGCTGCAATATACATTGCCACGCCATATTCCGAATATCATCATAGCCACAAATCGATATGAAGAGACTGAATCACAAACATAAGCATCATACTTCCAAAAGCCCGATCCGAGTCAACGTTATTTCCTATTAATTATTCAAGAACAATACCTGAATGATAATGAAATTTACATGGCTGCAGCATACATTGCTACGTAAAAAACCAAACATCATTATAGCCATAAAACGATCTAAAGAGGCGAAATAACAACAGGTTCTTAAACTCCTAAGCCCGCCGAAACGGAGGTCTAACTCATCGACAATCACAATCGTCCCCTGGAATCGTAACTGGTGACAACAACAGAAACATTAAGGATTATTGGAATCGCCGAAAGCCGATATAGCCACCGTTACGGGACACAAACACCAACCACAACCAAAACTTACATCGGTATAGTGTCACCGGACATTCAGAGGCCACAGATAAAACCACTAAAACCCACCATTACGGTCGTCTAACTCATAGACAGGCACAATCGTCACCGCGGGTTGTAACCGGCGAGCACCATAGAGACAGTCGTCGGCTCAAGACAGCCAACACCTAATAGTACCGATCCAGGCGGCTCTTGTTTAACGTATGCTGGAACCAGTTAGGCTTCCCGTTTCTCTCGCTCACCTTTCCCAAGACATATACCGCCAAACCACTAGCTATTCTTCCTAACCCCAACATGACATTTGTAAAATTAGTCAAACAGGCGTGCAAAGATTCAGGGGCTTGGTGCCTAAAGAAACCAGCAATACTGTTACTAGCAATCCTCTCAGCAGCTGCTAACAACATAAACTATGAAAGCAATGCAAATATACTCACTGGGATATTCTTCTCGGGGTCATCTAGCAAACCGTGATCATTGATTCGATGCAGTCTTTGGGTTTCCACTATGGCAGCAGTAATGCAGCATAATACTGAGAGAATCATACTTGTGCCAATCCCGATTGGTGGCGTGTACCTTTTTGTTCGCATTGAAACGAGCGAATAGAAGTGTGAGAATATCAAGCTCGTTGCATTATGGAACAGGAAGAAGAATGGAATGGTGATCTGGACTCGTCCAAGCTTTTTGTCCAAGTGATTCGCTTTAAAAACTGGTTCCGTTCGAAAGCACCATTCCAACAACAATGAAAGTTAACCACATTGGTAGCATACGGATACCGATCTTGGTGTCTTCCACTTCTCGTACACTGCAAGTTTTCCATTTGTTAGGGCGTTGCCCGTTTGCTAACTTAATTGCAGCTTTGTCAAACCACCTGCAATGGATTATATATCATTCATCATCAGAGGGTAACCTCATAATACTTGACTATGGTAATAAAATGTACCAAAGGGTGCTGCAGCTCAACCAAAACCAATCCAATATTATATCACATAATTCTGACTAAAATTGACTCGTTTAAAAAATTGAATTACCTGACTCGTTTAACTCACCCATCTTCCCACTTCTACACATAATCCATGTACTTTTTTTCTAAAGACAGACTCACCCGTAGGCCATAGTCATAGGAGTGTTATTGTGTTAAACGGGTTGTGTTCACTGGCTGACGGGTCAAACCCAACATGAACCCGAAAATTTGACGCGAACAAAATCATGTTAGACACATAAACTCAAATACAACATGAATAATCATGGGTTGACACGAACACAATCCGTCTAACATGATTTTTTCTTTTTCTATATATATATATATATTGCATATAATTAATACTCTAAAAGTTCATATTTTCAAAACAAATTACGTTTAAATTATAACGTTTGATTTCAATTTTCTCTTTAAGTTTTAACTTTTGGCATATAGTACGCATACCTAAAGTAACCCGAAGCTACCCCATTTAGCTAAATGTGTTTGCAGGTTTGGTCCCAAAATCGCTAATTTCATGTTAGATTTGTGCCGTGTCACATATTTGGTAACACGACCACTTGGGCAAAACACATATTAATTTCAGTGTTCACTTTTCAATGAGAGAGTTAGTCAGACCTGAGGGTGCTCGTGAATGAGTACCGTCTTCATTAAAGAGGTCGTTAGGATTAGGGATCGGTTTCGAAAAGTTACGAGCAGTTGCCACTAAAACTCTGAGGTTGGTTGTTAATGGACTCCCCTTCGGATCGTTACGTGTGTACTCTACACATCCTGTAAGAAACCAAAGTGTTGCCACCACAAAACATATGGCTGGAATCCCAAACCAAAGTTCCCACTGCTTTATATATGGAAGTCCAATACCTGCAAACGCTGCTGCAATCATCACCAAAGTTAAACCAGGGATTTGGAAAAATATTATATTTCCCTCTTCAATTTCCCCTCCCAGTATAGCTTCCATTCCATTGTCATTGTCATTTTCATTAACATTTTCATTTTCCCTTAACATTTTGCTTTGTAATTGTAGCTTCAAAAGGGGAATCAATGTGACCAGATGACCGGCTAATCGTGATCATTGATTCGATGCAGTCTTCGGGTTTCCACTTTGGCAGCAATAACGCAGCATAATACTGAGAGAATCATACTCGTGCGAATCATACTCGTGCCAATCCCGATTGGTGGCTCGTACCTTTTCTAAAGGTCAATGAAACCAAATCCACTATTATCATAAATAGCATAGATTTATACCATGAATGACGATAGAAGACACCATCATGATAATATTTATGAAAGTAGTCTAATCCACTTGTTAGCATAAACATTCAAGATTTCATATCTGCAACAACAAAGAAAAAAAAACATAAATGACGATCTGCATTTTAAAACAAAACGCACTACTATCAAAGACGATATTTGAGCTTATAAATTTTCAATTAGATCAACCCCAAATAAACTAAGTCTACAAAAATTAGGAGGGTTTTGTTTTAGATCCGGCTTCTCCTTAACTGTCTCAAGCCTAAACGTTAATCATATGGTTCATCCACACAAAAAGAGACTTCAAATTTGAGGCATAAGGAAAAAAGAGAAGAAAATGACATCTTAAAAATAACGCAATCCAAAAAATTAGATTCAATGCTTTTGTAGCTACCTATTAGTGCTTCCGGAAATTGCTTTGGGATGGGGGGAGCCATCTTTGTGACTATTATCAAGATTCTTACATGTTTGGGTATGTTTGGACGCCGCAGGAAACAAGAAGGGGAAGATAAGATTGTTTGGATGAGGGAACAAGAACATAAACTAAAAACACTAATGGGCCTACAACTACTAATGGGCCTCTAAAATAATTACACTAGGGGCGAGCTTCTCAAAATAATGGGGTGACAGATAAAAACTTAACAATAAAATACCCAAAAATCATGTTAGACACATAAACTCAAATACAACATGAATAATCATGGGTTGACACGAACACAATCCGTCTAACATGATTTTTTATTTTTCTGTATATATATATATATATATATATATATATTGCATATAATTAATACTCTAAAAGTTCGTATTTTCAAAACAAATTACGTTTAAATTATAAAGTTTGATTTCAATTTTCTCTTTAAGTTTTAACTTTGGCATATAGTACGCATACCTAAAGTAACCCGAAGCTACCCCATTTAGCTAAATGTGTTTGCAGGTTTGGTCCCAAAATCACGAATTTCATGTTAGATTTGTGTTGTGTCACATATTTGGTAACACGGCCACTTGGGAAAAACACATATTAATTTCAGTGTGATGTGTTGTAAAACACACTTACTTTCCATATCGTTTTATCATGTTTTACATACTTAATAGTTTAATTAATAAGAGTTATGGGTGGTTTTTGCATAATTTTACAAAGATTGAATGTTGATTGTAGGTTATGAAATTTGATGGAAAAAAGAGTTAGGTTTGAAGACTCTAGGGGCTTATTTGTTCAAGATTGAATACTACAAGTCAAGGCCCGACCCAAGCCCACAAGATACAAGACTTACATGCATATTATATTAATTAAACAAAAGAAAAAAACCCTAACCTAATACCCTAAAGGCCGATCGGAATCAGCAAGGAAGAAAAGAAAGAAAAAAGCTTTTGTGGCGGCTAGGGAGGCTAAGGAAAGAAGAAGGAAGGTTCGGGATATCTTGGTACAACTGCTAGGCTTCTTATACAATCATAATCTCATCCATAACATTGAGTATTCATCCATAAGCATTATCTTTTGTTCAAGAACCCTAACTTGTTGATTTGATCTTTTATGTTGGATTGTTTTGCAAATAACTTAGAGATTGACTTGTGTTTGATTGTTATTGATTCTTGAATGAGTTTACTTATGTTTATGATGAGTTATATGATGTTTACTTTGATGTATAGCTGCTGTCCAAAAGTTATGTGTAGCTAATCTTGTTAGTTCTACCTAGGTTAGATGATTATTGTTAGGTTTTAATGAGTAATATGGATTGTTGATTATCATGACTTGATTTGTTAATGAAAAGTTTGGTTTAACATTGAATTAAATTGTGTTTAGTGGCTGTGAATTTATTGATTATACTCATATACCTCTTGCTTTGATTAATTGAATAAGTTTTGATTGATTGTTGCTTGTTAGAACTCTTTACTTTGTGTTTAGGGTTTATTTGCGGGGTGATCAACCGTATGGTTTAAGTGAGTGTATTAATTGAATATAATCAGCCGGTAAACAACTTCTTAGAGACCGAGAGGTGATAGGAAGTAAGGTCGTCTCATAGCTTTTACTTGTTAGGATTAAGATCGCGCGAGAGCAGGTTTGGTTCTTATCGGGTTTCGATTTTTGTGAGCGATTAGTTGATCTAGTTTAAGTTAAACTGAATTGTTCCTCTATCCTTGGTTGCGTAGTATTTGTTTCCATTAGGTTAGTGCGTCGGTGAGACCGAGAGGAGAGTCGGCATTAGAACACTTTAACAATTCGTTAACCGGTTTGTTCTTAAAATCAACTAAGTTTAAGTTAGAGTTTGTTAGTGAGACTGAGAGGTGATCTAGCTTTCTTGAGTGAACCTTAGTTGTGTCATCCTTAGGACCAGTGTGGTGAGAATCCTCAATCCATTATCTTATTATACCTATAATATGATTCTTACCTAGGTAGACGTTTTCTCCGATTGCAATTAAGTTCCCAAGTTTTGTTAAACGTTTTAGTTAAGTTAAGTCTAGTTAATTTAATTAGTTAAAGTAATTTAGGTTAAGTAGTTAATTATTATTTAAATATTATTAGGTGAGTCTTGGTTAGAGTTTAAGTATCATTAACGTTTTCAAGTGTCCTTCTGTTCGATACTCGGACTTCCTTAGTGCTATACTATTAGTGATCGGTACACTTGCCGGTTTTGTGTGGTTTCTTTAGGATTTTGGTTTTATAAATTTAAAGCTTAGTTGTGAGAGCATCATTATACACACATCACAGTATTAACTTTTCAATGAGAGAGTTAGTCAGACCTGAGGGTGCTCGTGGAATGAGTACCGTCTTCATTAAAGAGGTTGTTAGGATTAGGGATCGGTTTTGAAAAGTTATGAGCAGTTGCCACGAAAACTCTTAGGTTGGTTGTTAACGGACTCCCCTTAGGATCGTCACGTGTGTACTCTACACGTCCTGTAAGAAGCCAAAGTGTTGCCACCACGAAACATATGGCTGGAATCCCAAACCGAAGTTCCCACCGCTTTATATATGGAAGTCCAATACCTGCAAACACAGCTGCAATCATCACCATAGTTAAACCAGGGATTTGGAAAAATATTGTATTTCCCTCTTCAATTTACTCTCCCAGTATAGCTTCCATTCCATTGTCATTTTCAATAACATTTACATTTTCCCTTAACATTTTGCTTTGTAATTGTAGCTTCAAAGAGGGAATCAATGTGACCAGATGAACGGCTAATCGTGATCATTGATTCGATGTAGTCTTCGGGTTTCCACTTTAGCAGTAATGCAGCATAATACTGAGAGAATCATACTCGTGCGAATCATACTCGTGCCAATCCCAATTGATGGCGCGTACCTTTTCTAAAGTTCAATGAAACCAAATCCAATATTATCATAAATAGCATAGATTTATACCATGAATGACGATAGAAGACACCATCATGATAATATTTATGAAAGTAGTATAATCAACTTGTTAGCATGAACATTCAAGATTTCATATATGCAACAACAAAGAAAAAAAAACATAAATGACGATCTGCATTTTAAAACAAACCGCACTACTATCAAAGACGATATTTGAGCTTATAAATTTTCAATTAGATCAACCCCAAATAAACTAAGTCCACAAAAATTAGGAGTGTTTTGTTTTAGATCCGGCTTCTCCTTAACTGTCTCAAGCCTAAACGTTAATCATATGGTTCATCCACACAAAAAGAGACTTCTAATTTGAGGCATAAGGAAAAAAGAGAAGAAAATGACATCTTAAAAATAACGCAATCCAAAAAATTAGATTCAATGCTTTTGTAGCTACCTATTAGTGCTTCCGAAAATTGCTTTGGGACGGGGGCAACCATCTTTGTGACTATTATCAAGATTCTTACATGTTTGGGTATGTATGGACGTCGCAGGAAACAAGAAGGGGAAGATAAGATAGTTTGGATGAGGGTACAAGAACATAACCTACAACTACTAATTGGGTTCTCAAAATAATGGGGTGATAGATAAAAACTTAACAATAGAATACCCAAATATCATGTTAGACACATAAACTCAAATACAACATGAATAATCATGGGTTGACACGAACACAATCCGTCTAACATGATTTTTTTATTTTCCTGTATATATATATATATATATTGCATATAATTAATACTCTAAAAGTTCATATTTTCAAAACAAATTACGTTTAAATTATAAAGTTTGATTTCAATTTTCACTTTAAGTTTTAACTTTTGACATATAGTACGCATACCTAAAGTAACCCGAAGCTACCCCATTTAGCTAAATGTGTTTGCAGGTTTGGTCCCAAAATCGCGAATTTCATGTTAGATTTGTGTTGTGTCCACATATTTGATAACACGACCACTTGGGCAAAACACATATCAATTTCAGTTTTCACTTTTCAATGAGAGAGTTAGTCAGACCTGAGGGTGCTCGTGGAATATGTACCGTCTTCATTAAAGAGGTCGCTAGGATTAGGGATCGGTTTTGAAAAGTTACGAGCAGTTGCCACGAAAACTCTGAGGTTGGTTGTTAACGGACCCCCCTCGGATCGTTACGTGTGTACTCTACACATCCTGTAAGAAACCAAAGTGTTGCCACCACGAAACATATGGCTGGAATCCCAAACCGAAGTTCCCACCGCATTATATATGGAAGTCCAATACCTGCAAACGCTACTGCAATCATCACCACAGTTAAAACAGGGATTTGGAAAAATATTTTATTTCCCTCTTCAATTCCTCTCCCAGTATAGCTTCCATTCCATTGTCATTTTCATTAACATTTTCATTTTCCCTTAACATTTTGCTTTGTAATTGTAGCTTCAAAAAGGGAATCAATGTGACTAGATGACCGGCTAATCGTGATCATTGATTCGATGCAGTCTTTGGGTTTCCACTTTGGTAGCAGTAATGCAGCATAATACTGAGAGAATTATACTCGTGCGAATCATACTCGTGCCAATGCCGAATGCCGATTGGTGGCGCGTACCGTTTCTAATGGTCAATGAAACCAAATCCAGTATTATCATAAATAGCATAGATTTATACCATGAATGACGATAGAAGACGCCATCATGATATTATGTATGGAAGTAGTCTAATCCACTTGTTAGCATGAACATTAGAGATTTCATATCTGCACCAACAAAGAAAAAAAACATAAATGACGATTTGCATTTTAAAACAAAGCGCACTACTATCAAAGACGATATTTGAGCTTATAAATCTTCAGTTAGATCAACCCCAAATAAACTAAGTCTACAAAAATTAGGAGGGTTTTGTTTTAGATCCGGCTTCAACACGTTTTCAACACATTCCAGCTCGTTTTAACAGCAAAAGCTTATTTAAGCGATTTTTTTCAGTTCGTTTCATCACTTAACAGCTCGTTTAAGCGATTTTTCAGTTTGTTTCAGCACCTAACAGCTCGTTTAAGCGATTTTTCAGTTCGTTTCAGCACCTAACAACTCGATTAAGCGACTTTTAAGTTCGTTTCAGCACTTAACAGCTTGTTTAAACGATTTTTCAGTTCGTTTCAGTACCAAACAGCTTGTTTAAATGATTTTTCAGTTTGTTTCAGCACCGAACAGCTCGTTTAAATGATTTTTCAGTTTGTTTCAGCACCAAACAGCTCATTTAATCGATTTTTAAGTTTGTTTCAGCACCAAACAGCTCGTTTAAGCGATTTTTAAGTTCCTTTCAGCACCTAACAGCTCATTTAAGCGGTTTTTCAGTTCGTTTAACCACTACCATGCCATGCCTCAAAGACGGCCCTGACTAAACTCACCCTAAAATAATATATGGTCCTGCTGGGTGGAAAGATAAAGCGTCAAGCGGATAGCATAGCGCAAGATACATGGCCAAATATAATAAACATTCCCTGACACCTCGGGAATGGTAGCGCCAAGATCTCCACCAGCATGGGACAAAAAGGAAGAATATACATCGGGAATGACGCCCAACCAATAGGGGATAAACAACACATGAAGAACGGTACAACCTAGTACAACACGTCAATATTAAAAGGCCACGATACCCACCAACTCCTGAGATCACACGAACGGGGAATATAATTGGTGGAGAGTCTGACAAGACAGTTGTCCATACTCTCTCTCTCTCTCTCTCTCTCTCTCTCTCTCTCTCTCTCCGGCTATAAATACCATAATATCTCCAAATGGTAAGGATCCAACATCCAATATTCTAAACTCTTTCTATATACCAATACCATGTAACAAATACTGATTCTCACGCCGGAGCGTGGTTACGAGAGAATCCCCCCCACCTATTCCTCGTAACGAGCTCACGATGTTCTATTTTACAGCAATCGTTCATATGTGCCAAAAATGGATTCCAACCCATCGTAGAGAATACTTAGCCATAACCCTTGGACTAAGCAATTAGACCTAAGGGATGGATTCGTGTTTTTTCATACCTATTTACATTAGAAGACAAAATTAAAAAACACCCAAACTCACACTTTTCTTTCAAATTGTCGTCCCCAATCAACCGTAGCCCCATACCAACATAGATTGAGCTTGATGACGACAACTAGGGGTGTGCATGGGTCGGTTTGGGGCGGTTTGTTGTCAAATCCATAACCGTAACCGATATAGCAGTTAATTAAATAACCATAACCATATCTGATCCGTCATGGCGGTTGCGGTTAATCGGTTTTAACGGTCATAGCGAGTCGGTTATGGGTCGATTAACCGTAACCAAAATAAACAATCATTATATATGATTGCGAACACTGAGTAGTCGCTAACTATATTGTGGAATTCAAATAAATGTTCTTTTTTACTGCAACTTATGGAATATACATATCAAATTGACATATTAAATATTTGAAATGACAATTTGGATGGAAATTCAGAATGACAATTATGAAACATTGGAATGAATATGGTAACCAATATCACCAATATTATTGGCCTAAATCCTAGTTAGTGTGGAGAATTTTTAATATGTAACGACAATAAGTGTAAAAATATCATATTCATGCGCTAATTCTAATTTCCAAACCCTTATTTCTCGATTACTAGTTACATAAATGGGGCGGTTTGGTTATGGCGGGTTTGGAATTAACAATAACCAAAACCGACCCATATATGGTGGTTTTCAAAAATTCATTAAACCAACCCATTGGTTATATCGGTTATCGGTTAAAATCGGTTCGGTTATGTCGGTTATGGTTCGGTTTACGATTATGACGGTTAATTTGCTCATCCCTAATGACAACAATAGGTGAGGATTAGTTCAACATGGAGATCGATTGTGGAGAAACAGTTCACAATGAAAGATGTCTAAAATATCCTTAGATTTAATAGAAGAAACACACATGAAATTAGATACAATGTTTAAAAAAACCCTAAATGAGTTAAATGATTCATAGAAATGACAAAAATACATTATGAAAATCTTGATTTATTCTAAAAGTTATTTCCATAAATGAAAAATATTTTTATCTTTTTTCATGTAATCTTTTTTCAAATCTCCATAGTTCTATGTTGATAATGTATTATATAAGTCTATTAAATTACAACCTTCTCTTTACAAAATGGGTGCATTAAAATTGTACTTAATGCTTATTTTATTGTAAAATGTGTTCAAGAAAGTGGACCTTTGGTTAGTTTTGTTGTACAACACTCTATTCTGTTTCTGATTGTAACACGTGTGTGGATTGTAACATGTATGTTGCATTGTCATCTCTGTTTTATATCTGGTCGTAACACGTATGTTGAACCTTCTTTACAAAATGGGTGCATTAAAATTGTACTTTATGCTTATTTTATTGTAAAATGTGATCAAGAGAGTGGACTTTTGGTTAGTTTTGTTGTACAACACTCACGTGTGTGGATTGTAACATGTATGTTTCACTGTCATCTCTGTTTTATATCTGGTCATAACACGTATGTTGAATTGTCACACATACATACACTCTTACCCTAAAATATCACTGTGGCACACCTACCGGTTCCCCACCTCCGATGGCCTAGAATACACTCAATTTCTGGTTTCTCTCTCTATTGTTTGAGAGATCACCGGCCACCGTTGGTATACGGTTGATTATGTTGACTGTGTATCGTGGTGGCGGAAGTCTCTGATTCCAACTGTAGGTAGGGTTGTGCATCCTAAATCCGGTTCAGATGGTTTCAACTGTTAGTATATCTTATCATACACTCATTGTTACTATTCAATTAAATTGATGCATGAAGGGTTGAATACTGCAACACGCTAATTTTTTAGGGCTATGATAATGTCTGTTGTTGCCCACCATCATTTCTGGTCGTCTATGGCGTTGTGACCTTCGGAAAACAGTTGGGGGTAATTTGATCTGACAAATTGGTTTCTGGCCATGAATCATGATGGTGATTCGGTTTTTGGCGTGGCAACTTTTGTTGCAGCCATTATACTATTCTGAGCCTTTTATGAGTTAGATGAATGGCTTGGATGATGATTCATTGGTTGTCTCATATTTGTACTGTTCCTTTTACAATGGTTATTAAACAATTGTATGGAGTGCATGGTATTTTGTACTTACTTCATTGTATTCTTTGGCGTACACGTGAATTTGTACTTGAGTTGCTTGATAAAACGTTATGATGATTTTTTTTTCTCAAGATTACTTTTTTTTATTAACATTTAACACCAACCAAACTACATCTGGATAATGGGTAACCGAGCAACAAGCTGCGCCGCTATCCCTTTTAGATCGTAAAGCCTATTCTACTAAATATAAATCTTTGGTTCCTCGGGCTCTGCGAGTCACTGTGGACCACCTTCTGCACCCGCTCCAAGAAGCGGACCGCCTTGGGAGCTAGAGATCCAAATGTGTCGAAGGCAAATGGAATGAACACGTGCTGATTCTCCAAACACGCTGCCTCATGCTTAGCAACCTTCCTAGATTCCGCCCTCAAAACTACCTGTCTTGGAACGAAACCACTGTCTCTCAGCCCCACCAATGGTGACACCCCAGTGAGGTCGACACATGCATGCTTACCCCCTGCCCATCCAAACACAAGAACGTCCGCCACGCAGTGTAGATCTTCCCTCTCTCGAATCAGTCAAAAGTTTGAGATCCCGGCATGCCTAAGCACATCCCATAAGACATCTCTAACCCAGTCGTGACGATACTTGAACCCCGACAATTCCTTACAGTGGAGGGCATGCTCACCAAATTTATCTAAATAGGCTTTTTTACAAATTGGGCATGATTCGTCTGGAGGGAAAATAGGAATCATGAGCCGGTATTTAAGGATGGCTCTGTATTCATGTAACATCCTAAAATATTCTATTATTAAATAAATAAAGTCGCGTTTAGTTATCGTGCGTTAATAGTTAATTAATACTAAATAAAGAAAAGATCATGGATTGGGTTTAAGTAAGATGGATTAAAGGGTAATGGACCTTAGGTCCATGGGCTTTAAGGGATATAAATACCCCCTAAACCAATCTAAAACCCTAATCCTCATTCCGTCTTTCCAAATTGCCTACACACTAAAAAACACACACACTTCCTTATTATTATTTACGGCCGAGAGAGAGGAAGAAGGTGAAACGACCAACGAACATCGAATAGCAATAGATCTCTCATATACAAGCTAGATACAAGATAACCAAGCAAAACGCGACCAATCGAACGTATAAAGGTATGTTTTGATCTTATAAGTTTACGTTTTTATAAACGTTTGGCCTTGAGACTTAAAACGGGAATAGATCGGGTATAAACGAGTATTAAAGTTGTAAACTTGATGATAAAACGAGTGTAACGAACCCGAAGTTAGAACTGGCTCGTTTAAAGGAAAACCCCATATCTATTCTCTAACGTTCACCATAAAGGTTCGTGCTTTATGTTACAAATGGGTCAAGATTGGGCCGCAAACGGTCAAGGAAACGTTTAGAACTAAGGCCAAATCATAAAATGTGTTTTGAGGTTGTGAACTGTGCGATGAAACGAACTCGCGAACAGTAGACCACTAACTTCGCCACCTTAAGTTCGCTGGGGTATAAGTTCGCATGTGTACAAGTTCGCTACCTGTTCGCTGAGGTATAAGTTCGCATGTGTACAAGTTCGCTACCTTAAGTTCGTTGAGGTATAAGTTCGCATGTGTACAAGTTCTCTACCTTAAGTTCGCTGAGGTATAAGTTCGCATGTATACAAGTTCGCCTACTATGAACTTCGTCGGTTACCAAGTTCACTTAAGGATTAAGTTCCCCTAATAATAAGTTCGCCAAGTTAACTTCGCTGAACGTTAAATTCGCTTAAAATGATAAGTAAAAGTAATCCAGTAATAGACCACGAATTGGGCTAACGAAGGAGTAAGTGAATAAAACAATAAATTAAAATCCTAATGGAAAATGTGTTAAGACAGTTAATGTAAATAAAATTTTTCCAAGCTGACCTGGCAGCCCGACCCCAGCCAGGGGCTCTGCCCCTTGGACCCTGCTAGGGGTCGCCTGTAACACCCCGACCAAAGGCGGATTATACATCGGGGCGCCACATATTGTTTCATTACTCGTGACACTATTGGGTGTCAATATTTAATAAATACATTCATTCGCGCACACGCAAAGTAGACAGAAGATAACATGAATCAACATAAATCATTATATTATAAGGCAAAATATTCGAACAACAATAACATGTCTTGATACATTTTAATCTAAGTCCAAGAGTAAAAACGTCCTACGTGTCCACAAGCTCCAAATGTAGCTACTGCAAACCTGAACATGTGTTAAAATAAAACGTCAAACACTTGCGTGTTGGTGAGAAATCAAGTTTAATACAATACGTAGATAACAATAAATCTGCGCGCAACACGTGTATGTCTGGAGTTTAACAAGGGTGCAATCAGATTATGATCAAGCCTAAATAGATCATAGCTCATAGTTCATAGTTCAATCCGTGCTCCCAAATGAGCACAAAAACAAGAAAACATCTGTGCAAGTGTAAACAAAGAAAACCGTAAACGATAGGTCTCCCGTGTTCATCTAATGGATCCATGAAAACTGCGGAATAGGCCGAACAAAGCGGTTAATGATACACACATACAAATAAACAGCCAAGTAAACGTCCTCAACACATGGGATACTGCGCGACTAAATTTCATAAACAAGTTTAAGACTCAAGTTTGTACGAACACATGAACATCCCAAAACATTAAAAATAAAAAAAGGGATTAGATACGAGATTACTCACTTGATAAACGGTGCGGTGTAAGATAAAGCAAGAACCAACTTTAAACAAGCACAAGTTAACCTATAATTAAAGATTATTGTTTTAACGATTTGTTTTAAGTCTTGATTATAAGTTAGCATAATTAATAAGTAAATTATTATATATAATATATATTACCGGAAAAGCAGGGCAAAACAGGGAGGAAGACGGAGGCAGAGAGGGAGGCGGCAGAGAGAGCAAGGAGGAGGTTAAATTAAGTGCTTTGTGTGTGTAGTGTTAGGAAATTAACATTATTATTTATAGGGAAACCCTAGGGAACACAATCCCTAGAAAAGGGGAAAAGATCTCAAAAAGCAAAAGATTCCAAAAGTAAAAGATATCAAAAGATATGGCAGCTGCAGGGGACAAGGAAAAGCTGACAGGTAACAGTAAACAGGCATGGGCGGGTCAGATAAAGGTACTGGTCAAGCATGGAAAAAGCAGATCTCAAAAGATAATGTCAGTCACTTTTTCTGTCAACCAATGGGGTTGGTGCGCATGCTGCGCCAAAAGTGGCTTTTCAGACATAAGACAGGTCAGGTCAACAGCACAGAGGATAAGACAACACAAAAGCAAACAGGCTGGATAAAACAGAAGAAAAGATAAGTCTAGCGCGAGAAAGCTGCGCGCGAGAAGGCTAAGGCGCGCCGCGGGAAGAATTACATTTCTTAGCGCGCCGCGGGAAGAATCACATTTCTTAGCGCGCCGCGGGAGGAACTACAATTCCTAGCGCGCCGCGGGAAGAACTATAATTCTTCGCGCGTCGAGGGATGAACTACGATTCTTAGCGCGCTGCGAGAAGAACTACAAATCCTTAGCGCGTCGCGGGAAGAACTACCGTTCTTAGCGCGCTGCGAGAAGAATTACAATTCTTAGCGCGCTGCGAGAAGAGTTCGTCTCGCGTATCGCTGGAACAGATGGTCTTCACGCAGGCTTCCTTGTAAGGAGTCTGGCGCGTGGAGCTGCGCAGACAACCTTAGGCGGGAAGAAACAAAGGACAAGGAGAGTTAGGAGAAAAAGAGGGAAACAAGGCTTAAGGGGTTAAACAGGAGGGCGGGACGGCGACAAGAGAAAAGGAAGGCGGAAAGAAAGAGAGAGAAAGAGGCGGGAAGGAAAATATATTATTATTATTAAAAGTAAAATATAAGTATAAATATATATTAAATCATAAAAGAAAGAGATCGGATAAGGGAAACGGGTACCTGGGTCGGGTCGGATCGGGGCAGATGTCACAGTCTCCCCTACTTTAAGAAATTTCGTCCCGAAATTTATCTCGAAGTAGGTTGCGCAGAGAACAGGTGCGGGTACTTGATCTTCATTTGATCTTCCCTTTCCCATGTAAACTCGGCTCCGCGCTTGGACTCCCAGCGAACTTTCACGATAGGGATACGACTGCGCTTGGTTTGCTTTACCTCGCGATCCATAATCTCAACAGGCTTCTCAACGAAATGCATGGATTCGTCAACTTGAACTTCATCAAGTGGGATGTGAAGGTTCTCGTCGGCTAAACACTTCTTGAGATTGGATATATGGAACGTTGGATGTACATTGCTGAGCGCGGGCGGCAGGTCAAGTCTGTAGGCAACTTTTCCCACACGCGCGAGAATCTTAAATGGTCCAACATATCGAGGAGCAAGCTTACCTTTCTTCCCAAAGCGGACAACACCTTTCCAGGGCGACACTTTGAGGAGAACAAGATCACCAACTTGAAATTCGAGAGGCTTTCGCCTGCGATCTGCGTAACTCTTCTGTCGGCTTCTGGCAGTCAGCAGATGATCACGGATCTTGGCGATTTTATCGGTTGTCTCTTGAACAAGTTCGGGTCCTGTGATTTGAGTTTCACCCACTTCGTTCCAACAAATCGGGGAGCGGCACTTACGACCGTAAAGTGCTTCAAATGGGGCCATACCGATACTGGAATGATAGCTGTTATTATAAGAGAACTCGATCAAAGGCAGGTGTGAATCCCAATTACCTCCAAAATCAAGAACACAAGATCGGAGCATATCCTCAAGAGTTTGAATAGTTCGCTCAGACTGTCCGTCAGTCTGAGGATGATATGCAGTACTCATGTCCAAGCGAGTTCCTAGCGCAGATTGGAGAGATTTCCAAAAGCGAGATATAAAACGGCCATCGCGATCGGATATGATGCTCAAAGGAGTACCATGGCGGCAGACAATTTCCTTGACATAAAGCTGCGCGAGTTGCTCAACACGGTAGTTTTCACGAATGGGCAGAAAGTGAGCAGACTTAGTCAAACGATCCACTATTACCCAAATGCTATCATGTTTGCTTGCTGTCAAATGTAACTTGGTAATGAAGTCCATCGCTATACCTTCCCATTTCCACGTAGGAATTTCTGGTTGTTCGAGCAAACCAGACGGACGTTGGTGTTCAGCTTTTACCTTAGAACAAGTCAGGCATTTAGCTACGAACACAGCAATATCCTTTTTCATACCGGGCCACCAATAAGTAATGCGCAAATCTTTGTACATCTTATCAGCGCCGGGATGAATAGAATATCGAGATTTGTGCGCTTCACTCAGGATATCAGCGCGAAGATTCTCATCAAAGGGGATCCAGATGCGATTTAGATAGCAGAGAATTCCACTCAGATTGGGCACAAAATGCGTTTCCGCGCCACACGCTAACTCGGCGCGAAGGTTACCATTACTGATGGATGCGCGCTGCGCGTCACGAATGCGTGATTCAAGATTGCTCCGAATCGGCGCGAAGTGAAGCTGCGTGCGCGGCAAAATACAGTTAAGCTGGCAGGGTTTTCGGCTGAGCGCATCGGCTACCACATTAGCCTTACCAGGATGATACCGGATCTCACAATCGTAATCGCTGATGAGTTCGTTCCATCGGCGTTGCCTCATGTTGAGTTCCTTTTGATCAAAGATATGCTGAAGGCTTTTATGGTCAGTGTAGAGGATACACTTAGTACCATAAAGGTAGTGTCTCCAGATCTTTAAGGCAAAAACAACTGCACCTAGTTCGAGGTCGTGAGTTGTATAATTCTTCTCGTGAACCTTGAGTTGCCTCGATGCGTAAGCGATAACCTTGCCTCGTTGCATAAGAACACAACCGAGACCTTGGTTGGAGGCATCGCAGTACACGACAAAATCTTCATTACCCTCAGGTAGCGCAAGAACAGGAGCTTCACACAACAAACGCTTGAGCGTTAGAAAGGCTTCTTCTTGCTTCGAGCCCCAAATATACGGTTTACCCTTGTGCGTTAGAGCTGTTAAAGGCAAAGCGATCTTCGAGAAGTTCGAAATGAAGCGCCGGTAATAACCAGCTAAGCCCAGAAAGGAACGGATCTCGGTAGGAGTGGATGGCGTAATCCAGTTCTTGATTGCTTCAATTTTGGATGGGTCGACATGAATACCCATCTTGTTAACAACATGGCCAAGAAACTGTACTTCATCCGACCAAAATTCACACTTGGAGAGCTTGGCAAAGAGCTGCTCGGCTTTAAGCTTTTGCAATACCAACCGAAGATGTTGCTCATGCTCGGCCTTGGTCTTAGAATAAATCAGAACGTCATCGATAAACACAATCACGAATTTATCCAAGAAAGGCCTACACACCCGATTCATGAGATCCATGAAAACGGCGGGTGCGTTGGTTAAACCGAAGGACATGACCAAGAATTCAAAATGGCCATAACGAGTTCGAAAAGCAGTCTTCGGAACATCTTCATCGCGGATGCGCAACTGGTGATAGCCAGAGCGGAGATCAATCTTGGAAAAACAAGAGGCACCTTGGAGTTGATCAAAGAGGTCGTCAATACGCGGTAAGGGATACCGGTTCTTAATGGTGAGTTTGTTCAACTCGCGGTAATCAATACACATGCGAAACGATCCATCTTTCTTTTTAACGAACAACACCGGAGCACCCCAGGGCGAAGAGCTAGGGCGAATGAATCCTTTAGCAGTCAACTCTTGAAGTTGGCTTGCCAATTCTTGCATCTCAGCGGGCGCAAGACGGTAAGGAGATTTGGCTACGGGGGAAGCACCAGGGACAAGATCAATATGAAACTCGACTTCACGAGCGGGAGGGATACCAGGAAGATCATCAGGAAAAACTTCAGGGAAATCACGCACAACAGGGATATCGCGAAGCTTCAACTTTCCTTCATCGGGTTTAACCACATGGGCTAAAAATGCAATACACTTCTTCCGCATGAGTCTTTGGGCTTCGGCGCAAGACATAAGTTTAAGACCGCGGGAGGGTTTCTCGCCGTAGATGTGAAGATCACCATTTTCTCGAGGTATGCGAATCATCTTCTTGGCACAAATAACTTCGGCGCGATTATGCGTAAGCCAGTCCATACCAATGATAACATCAAAACTTCCAAGAGGCATGGGGATGAGGTCTATTAGAAAATCGTTTTCGTTAAGGTTAAGCGTACAATCTTTAATCACTGAGTTAATTAAAACAGTTTCGCCATTAGCCAATTCAACTGAAAAATTTTCTTTTAAATCGTTGCGCGGTCGCGCAAGCTTCTGCTCAAACGCGCGAGAAATAAAACTTCGATCGGCGCCAGTATCAAAAAGTACAGAAGCATAAAATCCGTTAAGCAAAAATGTACCATTAACTACGTCATTAGTCGCTTGCGCTTGGTGCGCGGTTATGTTAAAAGCTCGTCCGCGTGTCACTTGGTTCGAAATCTGGTTCACCGGATTCGCTTGCGTAATCTGAACTTGTAGTCTCGGGCACGCGTTCCGGAAATGACTGGGATCACCGCAGTTGTAGCACGACCTGGGTCGTGGATTAGGGTATGCTGGTTGTGGGTTTTGCGGGTGGGTTGGTGGTGTTTGCGCGATTGGGTTGGCGGAAGGGACTCTACAGAACTCGGCAGAGTGACCAACGCGGCCACATCGGTTACATTGTCGACACGGGGTTTGGGTTGGGTGGTGAAGTCTACAGGTTGGGCAAAAGGGTTGGTTTCCTGTGTAAGGTTTCTTAGTTGGCGGGACAGGGAGTGCGGGATTGGTTAAGGCATAGTTGTGGACTATAGGGGGAGTTGGGTAGGCTGTCAGTGGGTTAGGCGTGTAAACTGGAGGTTGGTAGATGGGTTGCTGGACAATGTGCGGGTTGGTAAGCGCATACGCTTTGCGCCTGCGCTTGAGGTTGTTACAGTTGAAGGGTTCAGGTTTGGTTTCTGTTGGTTCTGGGACAGTCTTGGTGGGTTTGGTCTTCTCAGATCCCCGCAGGAACAGGGTTCCTGCTCTGACATGGTTGTCGCTGAGCACATCGGCCAACTCAATGGCGTCAGAGAGGGTTACTGGGTTTCTGGCCCATACAGAGTCTTGAATTTCCATGGGGAGACCCCCAAGGAATTTCTCGATGGCTCGGCGGGAAGGGGTAACAAGGTGAGGGACAAGCAGGCTTAGTTCATGGAAACGCGTCGCATACTCGCGCGCTTCGCCACTGTACTGCTTAAGATTCCAAAATTCTTCCTCCAGGCGCTTAACTTCGTTGGGAGGGCAGAATTCTCGCTTCAGAATTTCTTTGAATTCCTCCCAGGGCATGCTAGAAGCAGTTTCTGCGCCACGCGCATGAGCTACTCCATTCCACCATGTAAGCGCTCTAGATTCCAGGACACTGGAAGCATATAGGGTTCGTCTGTCTGAGGGGCATTGGGTGTGGAGGAAAGTGTTTTCAATCTTCTCAAGCCACTGGAGCATCACGGTGGCTCCTTCAAGACCTGTGAACTTCGGAGGGTTACCCGGATTAAAGGACTTAATGTTGTAACTGGAGGTATTGTTTTGACTCAAAGCTTGGGCTATTGCGGCGGCCATTTCCTGGGAACGTTGCAGCGAACGTCTGCGCGAGGCTTCTCTCCTCAGATGGCGACGAGATAGCGGAGGCATTCTATAAAAGTTTTAATTTTAGTTAATATCTTGGTTTTAGCGCAGAGTATAACCTCGAAAAGCTTGGTTTCGCGGAGTCAGTTTCTGTCAAAAGTTAAAGTAAAATAAATGACCCTAAATGCAGACTTAATAAAGGTAACAAATTCGAATCAAGGATCGACAATCCATGTATCACCATGACTTTCCGAATTCCCAATTTTAAATATACGGGCAAACGAGTATTGGAGATTGACGATTCATGTATCACCATGACTTTTCAATCCTCAATATAAAATATACAAGAAAATGAGTATTGGAGGTTGACAATTCATGTATCACCATGACTTTTCAAGTTTCCAACCTCAGAACATAATCGTAAATGGAAATTGAAAATCAACCATTCATGTATCACCATGACTTTTCGGATTTTCAAATCCAACAAACGAATATGTAAGAAAAATCAATAAAAATCGAAATTCAACAAAAATCAAAATATCGTGAAATAAAACATAAAATCAAATACTGCGCAGGCGCGAGCATATTCATAAATAACGAGTAATTAACAATAAGCGTGCAATCATGAGATTTCTCTCATGCGCGAGAAGGGACTCTTAGGTATTCTAGGCCGTTACGTCTAACCACCTATCCTAAAGTCACGTAGCTCTGATACCAATCTGTAACACCCCGACCAAAGGCGGATTATACATCGGGGCGCCACATATTGTTTCATTACTCGTGACACTATTGGGTGTCAATATTTAATAAATACATTCATTCGCGCACACGCAAAGTAGACAGAAGATAACATGAATCAACATAAATCATTATATTATAAGGCAAAATATTCGAACAACAATAACATGTCTTGATACATTTTAATCTAAGTCCAAGAGTAAAAACGTCCTACGTGTCCACAAGCTCCAAATGTAGCTACTGCAAACCTGAACATGTGTTAAAATAAAACGTCAAACACTTGCGTGTTGGTGAGAAATCAAGTTTAATACAATACGTAGATAACAATAAATCTGCGCGCAACACGTGTATGTCTGGAGTTTAACAAGGGTGCAATCAGATTGTGATCAAGCCTAAATAGATCATAGCTCATAGTTCATAGTTCAATCCGTGCTCCCAAATGAGCACAAAAACAAGAAAACATCTGTGCAAGTGTAAACAAAGAAAACCGTAAACGATAGGTCTCCCGTGTTCATCTAATGGATCCATGAGAACTGCGGAATAGGCCGAACAAAGCGGTTAATGATACACACATACAAATAAACAGCCAAGTAAACGTCCTCAACACATGGGATACTGCGCGACTAAATTTCATAAACAAGTTTAAGACTCAAGTTTGTACGAACACATGAACATCCCAAAACATTAAAAATAAAAAAAGGGATTAGATACGAGATTACTCACTTGATAAACGGTGCGGTGTAAGATAAAGCAAGAACCAACTTTAAACAAGCACAAGTTAACCTATAATTAAAGATTATTGTTTTAACGATTTGTTTTAAGTCTTGATTATAAGTTAGCATAATTAATAAGTAAATTATTATATATAATATATATTACCGGAAAAGCAGGGCAAAACAGGGAGGAAGACGGAGGCAGAGAGGGAGGCGGCAGAGAGAGCAAGGAGGAGGTTAAATTAAGTGCTTTGTGTGTGTAGTGTTAGGAAATTAACATTATTATTTATAGGGAAACCCTAGGGAACACAATCCCTAGAAAAGGGGAAAAGATCTCAAAAAGCAAAAGATTCCAAAAGTAAAAGATATCAAAAGATATGGCAGCTGCAGGGGACAAGGAAAAGCTGACAGGTAACAGTAAACAGGCATGGGCGGGTCAGATAAAGGTACTGGTCAAGCATGGAAAAAGCAGATCTCAAAAGATAATGTCAGTCACTTTTTCTGTCAACCAATGGGGTTGGTGCGCATGCTGCGCCAAAAGTGGCTTTTCAGACATAAGACAGGTCAGGTCAACAGCACAGAGGATAAGACAACACAAAAGCAAACAGGCTGGATAAAACAGAAGAAAAGATAAGTCTAGCGCGAGAAAGCTGCGCGCGAGAAGGCTAAGGCGCGCCGCGGGAAGAATTACATTTCTTAGCGCGCCGCGGGAAGAATCACATTTCTTAGCGCGCCGCGGGAGGAACTACAATTCCTAGCGCGCCGCGGGAAGAACTATAATTCTTCGCGCGTCGAGGGATGAACTACGATTCTTAGCGCGCTGCGAGAAGAACTACAAATCCTTAGCGCGTCGCGGGAAGAACTACCGTTCTTAGCGCGCTGCGAGAAGAATTACAATTCTTAGCGCGCTGCGAGAAGAGTTCGTCTCGCGTATCGCTGGAACAGATGGTCTTCACGTAGGCTTCCTTGTAAGGAGTCTGGCGCGTGGAGCTGCGCAGACAACCTTAGGCGGGAAGAAACAAAGGACAAGGAGAGTTAGGAGAAAAAGAGGGAAACAAGGCTTAAGGGGTTAAACAGGAGGGCGGGACGGCGACAAGAGAAAAGGAAGGCGGAAAGAAAGAGAGAGAAAGAGGCGGGAAGGAAAATATATTATTATTATTAAAAGTAAAATATAAGTATAAATATATATTAAATCATAAAAGAAAGAGATCGGATAAGGGAAACGGGTACCTGGGTCGGGTCGGATCGGGGCAGATGTCACATCGCCGCCCCTAGAACCCCGCTGCCAAGGGCGCTGCCCCCGGACCCCTGTTCGTTGTGGGTGATAATTAAAGTAGAAAGACGGTATGAGTAGTGATGGTTAATTGATACATGTAATTATTACTACAGTTAGCCGTGCACAGCTCAAGAGAGGAATAATCATTAGCAGTGAACGTAACCACAATCAGGTGAGTTTCTAGCCCCATTTCCTTGTTATGTTTTCGGGGCTGTGTGCATACTCGATGTGAAGTGTGAATACACTTACCTTAAGTGGTAAGTGTATGCTATAGAAGTCATACGAGGTAGTTATTATATAATGCTTGTCGGTGCGTGAACGATCTTCGGATATTGCACGTATCGCCAAGGATAGTGATTTCCAACAGGTTGTTAGTGTGTATGAATGCTATGATGTGACTTGTTTATTATGTAAATGATGTAATGATATGAAGTGTGTTGTAGACAAGTAGAGGTAGAGTGTGTTAGAAGTGGCAAGAGTCTAGTAAGAGTGTTAGTGGCATGACGGTAGTACGTGGTAGGGTAAGCCTAAACGTGACTTCGTTATTAAAGTGGCAAAGTGGCATAACGTTATACGTTATTAAAGTGGCAAAGTGGCATAACGCCATTCGTTATTAAAGTGGTTAAGTGGTAGGGATAAATAAGAGGTTAAGTGGTAAGGTAGGCAGGTCAGATAGTGGACTACGTGTCTTCGGATACGTATATACTGCATGTAGTGGTTGTATGATAAGTTGCTTGATCAACTAGAACTCACTCAGCGTAGCTGACTTTTAGTATGCACGCAGGTGAGCTGATTATAGAGTTAGCATGAGGACAGCACATGGCATGGATTGAACGGCTGGCATCTGAAGATAGAAGTAAAGATGTTTTAAATATAATGTTTTGTGTTATGGTATCAAAGAAAAGATTTAATGTTTTGTAACGTATGGTTGATGTTTTATATTCCGCGAAAAGTTTTAATTAACTCTGATTTGTAAGAACTGTGTTTATGAGTAAATCCGACGCTAAAGTAGGGCTACCGGGAACGGAGCCTTACAATTCAACTGCCGACATCCGTTGCCCAAGACCTTCAATGGGCACAACAGTCAAAAAAATCTTGGGCATGAGCCCCCTTGAGACAAGCAAAAACTGCCTTTTGTCTCGGTGTCATATCGAATCGCTCCTCCAAATCCTGTACGTGTTTACCATAAAGAGCACTCGCCAAGGTTTGTTGAGGTTTCAGATGATGATGTTGTCCTCATCTGAACCTCCACAGCTTGCAAGGTCCTCCGTGCTGTTTCAAGTTGTTGAAATAGGTAGCATGAGTTGAGTGAAAGTCAAGACGGGTCAAAATGGTAATATCTTTGTTTGACCCAAAATGGTAATATCTTTGTTTGACCGTATACGCCATATATGAATTGAAAGAATTAAGACCATATAGACCTTTATGGCCATGGCCTGTAAATGGACCTTTATGAGCCTCTAAAATATCTTGGTTTGACCTTACAGTGGTCACTAGGCGTGTCAAGTGTCAATTTGCCTTAATGATGGCCTGCTACATGGTATGGCAACTTCAATTGCAGCCGTGGCAGGACTGACCCGTGCTTCATTAGTCATGGCAATGACGAAGACCTTTATGAGCTTCTTTGTTTTGTAACCACTTTTCATGCTTTGACTCTTGGAAGTTGATAGAGGCATCAAAACTTTTTTTTCCTTTATAAATTTAACCTTCATTTGCTTCTGTGGGTACAATCACTGATTGCAGCAAGATGTCTCCACATAACTCTTACTTTTATTTTTATTTTTGGCTTTTCAAAGTTTCATAAAGTCAGTCTTATTTTTTATTTGGTTCTTATGTTCTTTTGAGGTAAAAATGGCTTTTACTAAAGAAATTTGATGGAAACGTGGAATGTATATTCCTCCTGCAATTTCAAACAGTGGGCTGATTTAGTTTATATTTATAAAGCATACAACATTCTGGTATGCTTTTAAGTAATTAGAGTCAAATTTGCTTATGGCACAAAATAATTGCAACATATTTCAAACAGGTCAAACTTAGGTTCACGGTCATTTTGATAACAGGTTTAACTCGATTTCGTATTTATTGATTTAGATATTCAGTTCAAATTGTTGTTTGGTGAAGTCAAATGATCAATTTATAGTTAAAAGTTGCATTAGGGTTAAAATATATTAAATTTTGATGTGACGGACTAAAAACGATTTGCTACCTATATATTTTTGACCTTTTGAACATAATTTCGAGTGATTCAAAAGTGCTTTTGGTTACTCTCGGACATGTTTCAGGTTATTTTGGTGCAAATATTTTCATATAAAATTGTTTTGGGTTGACTTATGAAAGTCCAAGTTCATGTATGGTTTATTTTTTCTTTATTTTTTTTTGGTTAAACGGAAGTTCATGTATGGGTTTACACAACTATATCTTCTATTATTCCAAAATATTATTTTTGGGTTATAAAGTTCTGCTATGACTTCTCCCTATTTATATCCATCCCATGATCCAAATCAAAAAGATTCGACTGACTCTTGATCACAAAGATATGAGTTTTTCCTATGGTGTCACAATCCTTCGCAATGCGGGGGGTCGAAAATACTAGTTGTTATAAACTATGAAGTTACACACAAATCATAAAAAACCACGTTATTTTATAGCAGTTATGAAACATATATAACTGGAACATAACCTAAAAATATGATTTTTTTATATAAAATATCAAACTTTAATAATCTCAGCTTCAATTGGCTGGTTTATATTAATTTAGATTTTCAGTTTGAGTAATATTATAACTTTCACTTTTGATATTAAGACCGTGGGTAGTTGGCGGCGAAAAAGGGCGACTTCCGGCGAGAAGGGGCTACAACACCGCCCCCGGCGATTTTTAGGAGCGAGGGGGGGGGGGTGTTCTCGCTCTTTCTTTCTTTACTTTTATTATTATTATATTCATATGTGAGTGATATATATATATATATATATATATATATATATATATATATATATATATATATATATATATAGGCTATAACAACACTACACCTTTAAAGCAAAAACACACGTTTTACTGACTAGACGCCACATGACACAAAACGTCCCATTTTGTAAGTCCTCCATTACACATAAATGCGACCTCACTTTAGCAAAGAAAAGTAGCTTCATTGATGCTGTTTAAAAAGTAACAAACTTCTCACTAAAACTAACACAAAAATACGTAGGTATCAATAGAGGTGCACAAAAAACCCGAACCCGGAACCGGACCCGAAAGAAAACCCGAAACCGGTTTTTCTAAAACCCTGGTTTTTAATACCCGAACTCGAACCCGACCCTACCCATAGGGTACGGATAGGGTATGACTTTCAATGTTGAAACCCGAACCCATACCCGATCTAAACCCGATAATACCCGAAATCCGGTTCTAGGTATACCCGAAACCTGGTTTATGCTATACTCGAAACCCGGTTCTAGTTATACTCGAAACCCGGGTTTTTTGCATACCCGAACCGGATTTTTTGCATGCTAGGATTTTAGTGTTTGTGCACATGTTTTTGTGTGGCTGTCCACAGGTCTATAGTCGTTCTCCAACGGATCTTTTTTGGAGCACGTATATGATATAAATACTTGTTTAGAGCAACACCTTTTGATATACACATAAAATATATGTTTTTTGTATCATTGTTTAGTTGTTTATGTATGTTTGAATAAACTTTGAAGTTTGTATGCAAAAAAATGGAGTTATGATAAAAAAAATGAAGCGGACCCACTTACAGAAGAAAACTGTAGAAAATGAGTTTTTTTAATACCCGGAAAATAGGGTATTCAAAACCCATAAAACAAGTTTTTTCAATACCCGAAAATAGGGTCTTCAAATACCCGGGTATTGAAGACCGGTTCAATACCCTACCCGAACCCGGTACACAGAGTATTATTTTTCAAGCCAATACCCTACCCGAACCCGACCCGATTATTGTTAATACCCGATCATACCTGAACCTGGTTCCATATCCGAACCCGGTTTTTCATAATACCCGATTTGTGCACCTCCAGGTATCAATCACTTGTTACTAGTGACTTACATTATCAGTTTTTTTTTATAAAGTGCGATTAACAATTACAATGAAACTAAAAGTTTAATTTGTCATTAGTCAACCTATCAATATAAACTATTAAAATGCAAATGCAAATTTTCTTTACTCGAGTGTTTTGGGTCAGGCTAAACGTACCCACTTCCTTGCTATCTATACACCACCCTCCCCCTCCCTAAACTTTTATTTCCCTTTAAAATATGTAATTAACATGTTAGTCCCTCTTATTTTATTTTATAATTCTCTCAAAATATTAAATAAAAACTATTAAGTTTTTATCATTGTTTTATAGTTTTTTTATATATTTTTGTTATTGATTTTATTATTTTATTTCTTTAAGATCTTATTAAAAGTTTGTTTTTATTTTTTTACATGTATTAAAAAGTTTTGTATGTTTTATCTAGCTAGTTTTTTATTTATTTGTTATTTTTTTATAAAATGTATTCAAAACAATTTGATTTTTTTGTTAGGTTTGGATACATGAGATTAATGTTATCTGATAAAAGAATCAATTTTTATATCAAGTTGTATGTTATTTAACATTTTTAATTATAAAAAATAATATGACTTTTTATAAAAGAATGTAAACTATCTCTTAATTTAAAAAAAGACGCTCTCCAAAAAGATTATAACAAGTACAGAAAAATTCATTTTTTAAACAAGAAAAATATCGTTTTTTAGATAAAAAAAACATTTTTCTAAATAAGAAAAATATGGTTTTATTAAAGGCTTTTAAATTCACATACGAAAATGAATAGAAAAAAATATTAAATAAAAATAGAATAAAAATTGCTTTTATAAATATAATAATGTTAATAAAGATAACAAAATGACAAAAAAAAAACAACAAAAATATCTAAATTGTATTAATGTAAAACTTGAAAAAAAAGATATATTTAATAAAATTGAATGAAAAATGAATACGTTTAACAACACCCTTATAATTTTTTTTCTTTTAACGTTGAATTTCTTTTCATTCTTATCATCTTGAAACTTAAACCCAAAGCTTCCTCTCCCAAATCCAGATTAATTTATCTAAAATAGTGTTTCAAACATAGAAATAAATTAACAACAAATATTTAATACTCACAACCATATCAAATCAGTCAATTCCAGAATTCCTTTTATAATAATTAATTAATTAATTAATACCACCGCTAGTCAACAAATATCTTTCGCTTTAAATCTTCAGTAAACCCCATTTCCCCACGCGCTTGCACGTGCCTACCTAAACCCCGGTGTTTTAAAAACCGGTTTAAATCGGCCAGTTAAACCGGATTTCGCACAACATGTCGATACTTTGAGTCTGATATTTTTGGCCGGTTTGCTAGAACATCGTACCGACAGTTCTTATCTAAAATACTGGTTTTTACCGGAAAACGAGTTTTATGTCCGAGAAATTTTTTATATTTACGGCCCATATTTTTTCAAAATTAATTTTAACTCAACAATTAATATTTAAACGTGTAAACGTTAGGACTGTTTCTTTAAAAATTGAGTGTTTTTGCATTATTTTATTAATATGGATTAACATTTGGATTATTTTTTGTTATTAAATCATTTACTTTTAAATTATTTTTGGATTAAAGTTACATTTATATGAATATAAGATAAACTATTCAACCGATTGAACCTTCCGATATAACCAGTTCAACTGATTATACCATTTTTTAATTCAATTAAATACAAATAAAATGCCGGTTTCTAAAACATTGTTAAACCACACTCCACATGTACCCACACAAACACAACACTTTATATAATAAGTCACATTAGAAACAAAAACACAACACATAACTTAACAACAATGGCGGCAGCTTCACCTTCATCAACCCTCCTTTCACTCAAATCACCAACCACCTCATTATCTTCATCACGTTACAAACTCCCAATCTCAATCTCCCTGCCACGTCACAACCACCACCAACGCACCTTCATCGTATCCGCATCACTAGACGCTAAACCCAACGTCCTCATAGCCGAAAAACTCGGTCAAGCCGGGCTCGACCTACTAAAACAATTTGCTACCGTTGACTGCTCGTACAACTTAACTCCAGAGGAGCTGTGTACGAAGATCTCGTTATGTGACGCGTTGATTGTACGGAGTGGTACGAAAGTGAGCAGAGAGGTGTTTGAGAGTTCGGGTGGGAGGTTGAAGGTGGTTGGACGTGCGGGTGTGGGGATTGATAATGTGGATCTGAGTGCGGCCACGGAGTATGGGTGTTTGGTGGTTAATGCGCCCACGGCTAATACGGTGGCTGCGGCCGAGCATGGGATTGCCTTGCTCACGGCTATGGCTAGGAATGTGGCCCAGGCGGATGCCTCCATTAAAGCTGGTTTGTATTATTTGGATTCATTGATCATTGATTAGATGATAATTTGTTGTTTGTGGCATTTCGTCGAACATGTTGCATGCGGTCTTGCTTTTTTTGTTAGGGTCGTCGCCTAGATTTTAAATACATTGGCCGAGTCGAAATAAAATAGCATGTATGCCCTAATGAGGAATAAATTACGTTGTGTATTATTTGGATTCATTGATTAGATAGTTTGTTGTTAGTGGCATTTTGTTGAACATGTTGCATTTGGTCTTGTTGTTTTTTGTCAGTGTCGTCTCGTAGAATTTAAATATATTGATCGAGTCGAAATAAAATAGCCTGTATGACCAAATGAGTAATAAATTATGGGCGTCTGCCGATTTTCTGGCGGTCCCGGTTTTTTATGTGGGACTACTTTTTAAGCTTTTAACTTTTGGATTTGATAGTTTAAATTCATTTTATCAATGCATATTGTAGTTTCTTTAATGGTATGTGAAATGTTTGGTTATTGGTCGATTAGGTGATGATTTGGTCTTTCGGGCATTTCGTCGAACATGTTGCATGCGGTCTTGTTGTTTTTATTAGATTCGTCTCAGAGAATTTAAATAATCAGTCGAGTCGAACTAAAATGATGTGTATGCCCTAATGAGTACCAAATATTACATGCCTCGGTTGGTTGTCTGTCTCGCCCTATGCTCGGGCAGGCCCTGTTTTTTATATGTAACTACTTTTTAAGCTTTTAACTTTTGGATTTGATAGTTTAAATTCGTTTCATCAATGCATATTGTAGTTTCTTTAACGATATGTGAAATGTTTTGGTTATTGGTTGATTTGGTGATAATTTGGTCTTTTGGGCATTCCGTCGAACATGTTGCATGTTGTTTTTTGTTTGGATCTATTTTTCATGACTTAACTTTTGATTTTGATAGTTTAAGTTTATTTCCCCGTTGCATATTCTAGTTTTGTTAATAATATGTAAAATATTTGGTTAATGGTTGCTTAGGTGATAATTTGTAGGTGATAATTTGTTCTTTCGGGCATTTCGTCGAACATGTTGCATGCATTCTTGTTGTTTTATATTTGGATTAAGTTTCCATGCTTTTAGCTTCTCATTTTGATAGTTTAAATTCATTTCCTCACTGCATATTATAGTTTTCTCAATGATATGTGAAATGTTTGGTTATTGGTTGATTCGGTGATAATTTTGTTCTTTGTGACGTGTCGTCGAACACCTTGCATGCATTCTTGCTGATTTTCATTTGGATCTAGCTTTAATAATTTTAACTTTTGAGCTTAAAAAATATGTGAAATGTTTGATTTTCTTAGCTATTAATGCATAAAATCCTTAAAAACTTGTCTTCTATAGTTCTTTGTGGCATTTTGTCAAACAAGTTTCTTGCATTCTTGATACTTTTTATTTTTAATAATATGTGAAATGTTTGGTTATTGATTAATCGGGCGATAATCTGTTCTTTCTGGCATTTCGTTGGACACTTTACATGCAGTCTTGTTACTTGTCATTTGGATCTAGTTTTCAAGCTTTTAACTTTTGAATTTAAATAATATGTATAATATATTCTTTAATTGTTAATGAATAATGTTTTAATCATTATGTTTTTGGTACTTTAATTTAATTTCCACAATGCATATTGTAGTTTCTTCATGATAATTAAAGATTGTTTTTGTCATTTCTTTTCAATTAGGGAAATGGCAGAGGAACAAATATGTCGGTGTGTCATTCGTTGGCAAGACTCTGGCAGTAATGGGGTTTGGAAAAGTTGGAACAGAAGTCGCGAGGCGAGCCAAGGGGCTCGGTATGCATGTCATTGCACACGACCCTTATGCACCAGCTGACCGAGCCCATGCTATAGGGGTTGATTTGGTCAGTTTTGATGAAGCCCTTGCAAAAGCCGACTTTTTGTCACTCCACATGCCTCTCACTCCGGCCACATCAAAAATCTTGAACGATGAAAACTTTGCAAAAATGAAAAAAGGAGTCAGAATAGTCAATGTTGCGCGTGGAGGAGTGATTGATGAAGATGCATTAGTCAGAGCACTTGATGCAGGCATTGTAGCACAGGTAGTTAGCTAACTAACTTATAATCAATAATTGATTATTTTCATTACAAATTTTTATTCATGCATTTGTATTATATTGCAATTTTCAGGCGGCACTTGATGTTTTCACTGTGGAGCCGCCACCGAAGGATAGTAAGTTGGTACAGCATGAGAATGTGACTGTTACTCCTCATCTTGGTGCTAGCACAATGGAAGCACAGGTTTGTTTGTTTGTTTATATGTTTGTTTTTTGATGATTATATATTATTAGTGTGTAATGTCAAAACTTTATGCAGGAAGGAGTTGCTATTGAAATTGCTGAAGCTGTTGTTGGAGCCTTACAAGGCGAGCTTGCTGCCACTGCGGTCAATGCTCCCATGGTTCCTGCTGAGGTAACACACGCTCAAATACTATCTGAAAGTACACCTAGGGGTGTCCGACACGACCTGTACACAAAACGAATATAATCAGTTTTTGGTTTGCATATCTAACTCGTTTAAAAATAGGTCGTGTTCGGTTGACTTGTTTGGTTAAACAGGTTGACCGACTAACCGGTTTATGACCTGTTTAACCCATATTTTTACAACCCGATCAACACGTACAACTTGATTATTACCCACCAACCTGTTTGACACACTTAGATAAATGGGTAAAATGAGTCGTGTTCGGGTTGGCCTGTTTAGCTAAACAGGTCGACCCACATGCCCATTTATGACCAATTTAAGCCATTTTTTACAACCCACCAACCTGATTAACATATTTACTAATTAATAATAAATATTGAAATTATGGTTAAGTATGTCAAGCTTAGGCTCATTAGGTTTGTAAGATAGTGTGCAGTCTCAATCTGTATAAACCGATGTACATTGTTTTACATAGAATGAGACAGCATCATATCGTATAACCTTAATGAGTTTAACCCTACCAGGCTTAACCTTATAATTACTGTTTGACACGTTTAGAGTTAAAAAAGTCGTGTTTGGGTTACATGGTTTTAAGTGTGTGGGTTAGGTTTGGTTGATGTTTTTTACACGAATACAAATATGGGCTGTGTTCGAGTTGAACATTTCAAACCGACATGATTGACACCCATATCTAAAACACGCATTCTCAAACACCATACATACAGGTTTAGTGTTTTCTAAAAAAACATATTTATTGCAGGTTCTTACAGAGTTGAAACCTTATGTCACACTAGCTGAAAAACTTGGAAGGTTAGCTGTGCAACTAGTAGCGGGTGGAAGCGGAGTGAAATCTGTAAAAGTCACATACAAGTCCACCCGAGCACCTGATGATCTAGACACAAGACTCCTCCGAGCCATGGTCACCAAAGGTCTAATCGAGCCGATTTCAAGCGTTTTCGTCAACTTGGTCAATGCAGATTTCACTGCTAAACAACGTGGGGTCCGCATAAGTGAAGAACGAGTCATCTTAGATGGATCACCCGAGAGTCCCCTCGACTCAATCCAGGTCAAGATAGCCGATGTGGAGTCGAGGTTCGCGAGTGCTATTTCCGAGTCTGGTGAGGTGACAGTGGAAGGCAAGGTGAAAGATGGGGTCCCACATTTGACCAAAGTTGGTGCTTTTGAAGTGGATGTGAGTTTAGAAGGGAATATTATTTTGTGCAGGCAGGTTGACCAACCGGGTATGATTGGGACCGTTGGGAGTATACTTGGTGAAGAGAATGTGAATGTGAGTTTTATGAGTGTTGGAAGGATTGCACCACGGAAGCAAGCGATTATGGCGATTGGTGTGGATGAGAAGCCGAGTAAGTCGGTTTTGAAGCGGATAGGGGAGATATCCGCGATTGAGGAGTTTGTTTTTCTAGATTTGTAGGTTTGGAGTTAGTTTTGGTGAAGGAATAATTGGGAATTTGTATTTTTTTGTTGTGTCTGGTTTGTGTTTTGAGTCTTTTGACATGGGATTTTGCATTTGAAGGGGTATTGGTATTGAAAGAGTTCTTGGAACACATTGGTGTTTGTTTCTTTTCTTATGGTCATGTTCATAGGTTGATAGTGGGCAAAAAATTTGTCAAACTTGACCCATAGATATGATCTGTTTAACCTGGAAGTTTTGATTTTTTTACATGTTATAACTCAAAAGACTAAAGCTATAACATAATAAAAGTTACTTTGGTAATATGTATAAATGTTGTCGTATCTTATTCTCTGTCTCTATCTCTCTTTAACACTTATTTTCTCATTTTTCTTTTTCTTCTTACATACAAAAATAATAGAGATGTTGAATAGTTGATAACTATATTTAGAGAATCACTATTTATGAATCTCTAATTTCTAAAAATATTTAAAATTTAGAGATGGAGGTTCGGAATGCTCAACTCTAAAAAATCGTTTAATAAAACACTTTCTATAAAAAACGCGAAGTTGTTGGCGTTCATTTTCTTTTAAAACTTTAGCATAAACTACAAACAAATAAAAACATCAATCCGTTTAATTATTATTTCTTATAATGATGATTAGTTGCTTTTTGTTAACGAAAAAAGACATGATATACCACTTTGAATCTCCCAAAAGCTTTCATCAAATGCTAATGTGAGACTTGTCTACTTCATAGAGGCACATGCAATTTAGATAAGATATCACAAGTTCAAACCCGAACAATGAGAGATTAAGAGTAACTTAGGATTGCGGGTGTAAAATAGTATAAGTGATATGCGAAGTTCAAAAATATAAAAAAGCTTTCAATAAATCATTATGCCTGAATTCTACTATTCTAGAGCCTAGAAAAAAAATTCTAACCTTTAAAACTAACAATACTTATTTGATCCCAACTATCTAAAAATCCAAAGCCATAATAAATTTGAGTCTGTTTATATACTAGCCATTTTTGCTTGGAGTATTTCCAAGATGACGACTGTTCAAAAACTGTTTAAACCAGTCGACCTATCCTTCGGTTAAGTATCTAAATTTCATGGTTTGACGGTTCAAGTTGGTTCAAAAGCTTCGATTTTCAAACAATCGTGTAAACCAAACCAGCCTTTTTATTGTTTCTTTGTACTAGTTAGTAATGAAGCATGCATTTAAATCATTTTAAAACATACAAACTTGTAAGTTTGAAACATTAAAATTATATAACTCGGTTGTAATCCACTGTAATTAACAGTTCAGCCTAAAGTACTCGTTGAAAACCGACCCAACAAGACCAAAATAGCCCATCCGCGATCATTAGATTGTAAACTTCAGTTTCTAACACAAACGAACACACAAAACCTTTATCTTGACAGGCAGGTGTTTCACATCTTAACATCACATATTCCCAGTATTTACTAAACATCAAAACAGATAATTCGGATATAACCCAATGCCTATTTGCATAACATTTAGCAACTGATGATCATACTGCAAAAAGAAACTAGAAATCCGACAAAAATAAGAAACCGATTCACCAATTTTTGGATCATTCTTCCACTGATTGAGATCCAGTTACAGCTTTAGACCCTTTCTTCTTGTTCTTCTTCCTCACTTTCTTTCCTTTGTCACTCTTCCGTGGTGGTTTTTCATCAGAAACGGGCTGCGTGTTTTGTAAATGTTGGTGTAAAGCCGCTAACGGATCCGCTTGGAAAGCAGGAGTGCTAAGAACCGTTTTCAACTGGTTTGTTTCTTTCATCCTAATTCAATAACAACATAATAAGAGAAAATACACATAAAACTTAACAAAAGATTAAACTTACACAAGTTTTTGCTTTGATTTAGTGGTGACTTTGAAGTCAGCCGGCGTTTCTTTCTTGGAAGATTCTATGTCGGGTAGGAATTCAGCTAATGAAGATAGATTGTATGCTTTCAGTTTCCTTTGTCGGGTTCTAAGCCTTTTCTTCTGGTGCATAATAATAAAGAAATAACAATCATTAAGCAACAGAATTTATTGTTATAGTTTTAGTTTTATGATAAACAAGTGAATAACAGACGTTTAACTAACCTTCTTGATTGCCTTTTGAGCACCTAAAGCAACTGTTTCTCTAACCTCTGCAATCAAACAAGTGAATGCCCACATTTTAGATATGTAAATATATAATTTAAATTCAAAACTATGTTTTATTGAAGGAATGAACTGAAAAGAAAACATACTTGAATAGAACTCCAGTTTCTTCTCAAATTTCCGATCAGCATGCTTCGTTTCATCCTTCTTTCTGTAATAACAGAAAAAATACAATAAGATATAATAAAAACAAACTGAAAGAAGAGCATTACAACATATTGAAGTATCCAATAGCAGATTGAACCTGTAGGAAGCAAAATAACTAACCGTGAACTCGTCTTCCCCATTGATGCAGTTTCAGAACTTCTTCACAAGCAGATGCTAATAGAAACCCCTAATTTACACCATCCATACGACAACAAATGAGAAAAGATGATAAATACACATACGAAATTATGAAAATAGTTAATGTGAACAAACTATGTAATGCAAGCAGCACAACAGATTCAAATTACATAGAAACATATAAAGCTAAAGACACATTATTTAAATTTGTTCACAGGTTAAACTAACAATACTACCGAGATCAAAATAGCTGAAATGACATTATCATACACGCACCCTACAACATTAAGAGACCAATATCCAAAACGAAAACATACGAAACAACTCATCATCCCACCAATAGCCAAGCTATGGTACGGTCTGAGGAGGGTAAGATGTAGACAGCCTTACCTCTACCCCATAGGGATAGAGAGACTGCTTCCAGTGAGACCCCCGGCTCGATAGTAGTTTTGCATCAAGCCTTGGACATAAGACACATAACACTCAACCATCATGACACTGGCCGATCTGTGCATGTACATTTGTCTTTCGGCTATCAACGCCACCACATGATGCTTGATTAACCTTCCGCCACTTTTAACGTTATTTTCACGAGATTAGTAAAATAACGTCAAAATTAGTGCAATTTCACTTTTGCCCACCCGAGGGTTCACATATATATACATTACATGTGCGCACCGCAAGCAGGGCGAATACAAAACAACTCAAACAGTAAGAAATTGCACAAACCATGTGAAATTACTCATTACTCATTACTTAATGTGTGGGATTTAAGGGTTAATTCAATTCAATTCAATTCAATTATGTTTCTCCCAAATAGCATATCCAAACAAATGCTATACAGTAATTACAAATATTGGCATTGTAAATTAAATGACTAATTGATGATTAGCCTTCATATTCATATTCATTTTAATGGCAAGGGGGGTTTAGGAGTCTACCTCAAAGCTGCCGTTAGATTGATGCAGATTACAATGATGTAAATGGCAGCAGAGACGTGTGCCTGTGCACACACGCGATTTGATTTGGTGTTGTTCTGTCTGTGTGGCTAGGGTTTGCTTTGCTTTGCTTGCGATTACTTCAGCAATGTGCCAATGTCAGTATATATTTTATTTAATTTATATAATTAATTTAATTTACTTTTTATCAAATAATGCCGATCTACCCAAGCAATCTATCTATTTATTTATAATAATATAAACGAAGACATAAAAATTCTACATGTCGCGATGTAGTCGCTCCTTCTTTTTTTGGAGTCATCAAATTTGCTTGATTTTTAAATGAAGGTTTCTCATGCATTTGACTCGAATTCATGGTATGAGTCTTACCAAACCCAGACATTTCTTAAATGGGTTATAACATCTTATTAAATAAAAATATATTCTCACCAAATTATTGATGTAAAAATCCTATAAAATAAGATATAATAAAAATTAATATCTTATTTATTTTACAAAAAGTATATATATTATTTAAATTAAAAAATCAATTTTATAGTAAAAAAAAGTTATCATTTACGATCAAGAATCCACTCCATTTATCCTTGATGATTATAAAGTAAACATGTGATAAACTTGCCGTTATAATATATGATAGAATAGCCCGTCATTTCTAAGTGAGTATATCCTATGACATAAAAGAAAGTAACATGCTCATTTTAAAGTCAACTAAATGGAGCCGAGGAAGAATCAATAAAATGACCATCATCAGATGAGATTGAAATCACATCAGACGTATCAGAAAGATCATCTTGTGAAGCATCAACATAAACAGTACCAGAAGATCTTGGAGGTAAGAATTGATCTTCAAAATAAGCACGCACCAAGTCTTAATCTGGAAATTTGTTTAGGTCAACCGACGTGTAACCAAGACTATCATGTTTGACATGTTTACGGTCAACCCATTGGCACATGAAGACCGGAATTCTTTTAGTATGATAATCTAGGACCCATATCTCTTGCAAAACCCCAAAATAAAAGTTTTGTCCATAGGTCACCACGTCTTTTTTTATGTGCATGTCATCCGCCTCTACACCAACCCCGCTGTTCTGGTAATCTACCATCATGAGATTTTGTACGAAATTTAAATCCGTTTCATGCAAGGAGAAAAAGTAATAGCCTATTGATGGTCGGTTAATTTGTTTATGTTTTAGTTCGTTTATTATTTAGTTTTAACTGTTTATTTTAGAACTGTCGATACTTCATACGTGTATTATTGAATTTCAGGTCAAAGGCGTTAAAGTACTCATTGTGGACATGTTGTGACACGGAATGAAGACCCGGGATGTCCAGCACGCAAAACGATAAAAGAAGTGAAGGTTGATGTGTCAGAGACCCATCGCGGTACGCGATGGGTGTGCTGAAGTCCCCATCGCGTACCTCGATGGGAGATAAAATGATGTGTTGACTAATGGTCAATCGCGGTACGCGATAGGCCTTAGAAGACCCCGTCGCGTACCGCTACGAGTTTGCAGACGGGATTTTTTGGTTAATATCATATCTTCCATCATATGAAACCCTAACTCCGTTTTTAGAACCAAGAGGCGATTTCCAGCAGTCCTATAGGCGATTTCCACCATCCTAGTTCATGTCAAGACCATATCTATGATCTATATCATCCGCATTGAAGATTCGATGATGTCGCGGCTCGGCTAATCTCCTAGAATCGCACCCGGGATGTATAGTTTGTAACCTTTTACAGTTTTTCTCATGTGATTAAGAATACTTATGTTTTGTTATTGAAAGATTGATATATGATTATTGATGTTTAGTATTTCTGTGTGTTCGGTCGGTTTAGGTTTACGTTGGTTTGAACGATCTGTTACCAGTTGCTAGATAATTAGTCATATAGCTGTTTGGTTAGATTGAATACGATAAAACGTACAATTACCCTTAATTGAGTCACACTGGCAAGGACCGTTTTATAACCAGTGCCGTGTGTAAAGTGATTGTTGACGTCTAAGGTTTTGTCTGATTGATCAGTTTTCAGTTAATCGTTAATAATAAATCTGTTAGGTTGCATGAGATACTGTTTGGTTGCTTACTTGAATTCCCGAGTGTGATTTGCTTTGTTAATTGTTTGAAATCCGTTTACTTGTTCATTGCTTAGTTCTCTATATTTACTAAAAATTGCTTGTGTGATCAGCACTAAAAACTAGTCACTTCATAATATTAAATCTGTTACATGAATTGCATTGACCACATACTCCTTGTGATACGATACCCTACTTGCTCTAACTATTTAGAGTAATTAGGTTTTTGATTGACTCAAACGACGGTCATCAAAATGACGCCGTTGCCGGGGAGTTAGTGCGCTTTTTGTTTTTCGTGTTATTTGATTTTGGTGTTTTATTTAATTTTCAGTTTTTAGTTTAAATTTTATTTTACTTTATTTTATTTGTATTTTTTCATTTTACGCGGGTTGTGTTAGTTGTGCAAATTACAGGTTTATGCGCACCCGCCATTCGGGCCGACAGTCTCCGTTAGTTTACGAGCCCGAAATCGAGAGAGTAGCTCGGCAGAACCGAGTAAAAAACAGAAACTCACAAATGGAAGACCAGAACCAGAACCAGAATCAGAACCAGAACAATAACCAAAACCAAGATCCACTTCCACAAACCAACATGTTTCACCCAGAAAACATACCCGATCCACCAAACCTCAATCACCAGAATAACCAAAACAACTCAGCTCATGCTTCCAGAACCCGAAATCAAAACCGAAACCGAAACCTAAACCTCAACTTTGACCAAGCCGGACCATCCTCTCCAAACAACAACTCAACCCGTCGAGTTTGGATAAATATTGATGATGTCCGATCGAGTGTTCCGACTGAAGATGAGGATGAGGGTGAAGAGAATAATGGAAACGAGGGTTTTCGGGCAGCTGATGATGAGGTTGATCGATGGGTTAGGAGGAATCTGGCGGTTGAGCCCGAGAATGAGGATGATGAACCAGAGGCTGAGGGTGATAATCAGTACGAAGAAGAAGTGGAAGAGCCGGTAATTCGAAGACGGGCTGAACCCGTTAACAGACACCGAAGGGATCGAGACAGGGTTAATCGGGCGGAACGGCCCGAAAGAGTTCGTGGTATTCCGGTTAACCGGGGCGGTATGGGAAACCCCGGGGGGCAAAGGAGAAATTACATAGCCCCAGCTCATGGTGTTAACAGTCGGTTTAGACCAGCTATCTGATGGATGGAATGATTTGCTTTTGCACAAGTTCGTGTTTTAAATTTATAAAAGTGATTTCTACAAAGACTAAACAAACACAAAATAGGCAAGTGTACCTATCGTATATGTAGAATAGTATTGGTAAGAATCAAGTATCGATCCGTGGACACAAATGTTTCTAATAATAAATCGTTGTTTTATTTCAATCGGAGGTTTTAGTCATTTTGGGGTTAATTTTTGAACTTTTTATAAAATGTAAATACTTATATATATAATATATAGGTGACCAAGACAAGAAATTCCAACGAGTTGTTCAATTATGCGAAGGGTACCATCTAAGATCAAGAATCCACTCCATTTTAGCATTGATAATTAATATGTAGACATGTGATAAACTTGCCGTAGTAATATATGATAGATAGCTCCTTAAACCTTAAGTGAGCATCTTTGGCACTAAGGAGATGGTATGCGCATTTTAAAGTCCACCCTTTCCTAATGTCATACCATCTCAATGATGTCAATTTAAGTTGGCAAGTAGTTTCGTAAAGTAGAAAGATTATGATTGACTTCAATTTCTCGAATACCAATTCTAACAACTTCGGGTGGTTGTAGTTCATCACACAACCTCCCCTTGGTTGACTTAAGTAGGTTATAATTACACATTCCGTTAACATGTGGTTTCTTTAACTAATTTGATATCCTAAGCAAAGCCATTTTCGGATTACCAATGTTTAGAAAAATACACCATAACTTATATCTCATCATTTCTAAGTACAATATAAGGATCCATGTTTCGATAATGTATCAAAGTATTTCTATATTTCAAGAACATGAATCGATCATGAACGATTTCCAATGAGATTGACAACCACCAACTTTGAATTAGTGATTTAAGATGGTGAAACATTTCTCATCAAAAGATAATTGTAATATAACCATGTACTTTACTAGACTACATCACATGTCTTGATTAATTATCAAGTAAAACAAAGCTTCTTCATAGATTTTAGATGGTAAAAGGAGTTTCGCTCATAATGAGCATAATGATAAATATTAAGATGATTGATAATAACAAATACATGATTAAACTTGGAACAATCTAACCAAATGTAGATGAATCTTTCTTCTTAATGATGGTAATGATGGTTGATGATGATGATTAGTGGTGATGACCTCCAAACCTTCAAACTCTTCACTAGATCTTCAAGGTGAGTGTTAGTGTGTGTTTTTATAAGTGAAAACCGGAGAGGATTCTTTTCAAGGCACACTTGATGAATGCAACATGAGCTACTATTTATAGGCAATCTGGATGATGTGGCACGGCCCCGTGCATGATGAGCACGACCCCGTGTACATTTATGACATGTGCCAGATTTGTTTTGTCTTTTGTGTGAGGTGGCAACGGCCCCGTGGTTAGCAGGCACGGCCCCGTGGTTTTTAGTGACATGTGCTCAATTCTTCTTTGTCTTTTCTGCATTTCCGTCCACGGCCCCGTGCATGCTGACCACGGCCCGTTGTATTTGTTTCTCAGATTTTGTCTTTTCTTGTGTCAGAAGCATGGGGGCGTGTTTCTTGAGACACGGGGGCGTGTTTCTTTTTTTTTCTTCTGTTTTTCTTCGTCTTTTTTGCTCGTTTCTTCGTTTGGGGTTTGGTTTCACCTGAAATTATGTTTTATTATGATAAGTAGCCTTTTATGCTATGTTATTGGATAGAAATTGCAGTTTTTAGAGATTATTTGATGCCGAAAATATGTATATTTCTATATACATCAAACATCCCCACACTTGAACATTGCTTGTCCTCAAGCAATCGCCTTATAGATGTTCTCTAAAAACAGCAAATTTAGATTATAGCTATTCCTTAAGTGAGCTCCAAGAAGATGAAACAAAATAACCAATCTTTATGTTAGTGATAAGTAAGAGAGAACTTTTGTTTTTATGAGCTTCTGTTTATGCAAACCATCACGTTCTCGCAATGTTCACTCAAACTCGGTTTTATATCTGATCATACCTGTGATGTATGTATGTGAACACTCTTAGTCAAAATGCAACCTGTGATAAATAAGCTTGTAACAAGTTTAAATCTCCACCTTTTGAAGGGTTGCATAGATCAGAAGGTAAAAAGGGGTTCCGGTTTAGTATGAGTAGGGATTGGTATTTTGTGGTGGTTCAAGGTTTAATGGTAAATACAACTTCCGCTGTTTGTCGGGAATTTTGAGATGTCTTCAATGGTTAGCTCTTTTTCTTCGAGAGTTTTTTTTTACATACCTAATGACTCTTTTAAGGTCAGATCGTCAAGACCGGTTTTATCGAGGATGTGGATTAATTATTCCTCAATTCTATTCTGAATATAACTTCCAACTCTAATGGATCGTTCGGCTTTGAGCCTAATAGCCCCCACCCTCATTAGCTCAGTATATTCATGTTGAGACTGAGTTTCACTTTTTCTACATCTTCCTTCGTGGGACCAGTTTCCGCAACCTAAACATCGTTCATATCTTTTTGCTCTTCTCTTCATTGCGTTTTTGGAAATTCCACAGAATGGTGGCCTTTGTTCGTTTTGGCGCCACTTTTTCCTCACCTCATTGCTAAAGAGAAAGATTCTCTCCCTAAGTTCTGGAGGCAACCTAGGTTTTGTGAAATGTATGCAGCAAAGGAAATTGAAGTCAAAAGAATGCATTTCTAGTTCTTTAGGGTCTGCCGGTAAAAGACCAGTGTTGTATTTTACCGGTGAAAGTGGATAAGGTGATCGGATTCTTGGGTTTTGGGTTTGATGGAATTGTGTAGATATTACCTTCATCCTTATACAACGCTTCATGCGGTCTTGAAATGAATAATTGCGACAAGTTCTAAATCACATGAAACATATGACTCACTCAAAGCTTCCAAAAAAATATTTATATGGCATAAGGTTTATCTCACAGTAACGGGGGAATTGGGTATTAACGCCATATTTTGTATAAATTTATTCTCAATATTACAAAACTTTTTCTTACCTTTTCACTTTTATGTAATGATTGGCTGTTTGCAAAAAATTTTCTTTGTTTTCTCTTTAGGTTTTTAAGTAATCTTTGTTTGCTGCAAAAATATTTGTTTTAGAGAATTTTTATAATTAGTTGGACAAACAATTGGTCAAGTAATTCCCCTCCCCACACTTGAATCTCACATTGTCCTCAATGTGACAAGATTTATGAAAATATAAAAATTCTAATTAAGTATTCTGGGTAAAAATGGAGAGTTACTTCCCTACGGGTTAACGAAATTTCGACAGAGCGTCCCCTGTTTTTCGCCCGTTTTTCTGTTTTTGTACCTGTATAATATAAAACTGCAAACATCCACAAACAACCAAGCATAAACTGCTGAAAATTGGGTATGGAATCATCCATCCCTTGCCCTATCGGGCTAAATTAGTCCTAACATAATGTCTTTGGCACTCACGTCCATAAAAGTATCCAAACCAACATAAAATAAATAAGTACGACGAAAAGTAAATAGTTTAAACACACATACTAAGTTCATAAAATACTGCCAACCTGTGCCCGTGCCCATGCCCAAACTACCTGTGCCGCCAGTCATCATTTACCCGTGTCCGGGTCAAATGGCCCCCACTGCCTGTCCATGTGATAGCCCAAACGATCAATCTCTCGCCTCGTCTCTGCATATTCGGCTGCTCGCTGTGCATATGATGCAGCCATCTGCTCTGTAATCCTGTTAAATGAGGCGGTAGTGTTAGATGAGAACTGATCAATAAGTCCATAAATACCCTCGAAAGAGTATCGGCTATCGTGTGACGAACTTGGGTCGGCCCCTGATGAAGATGGGCCTCCACTCTGATGGTAAGTTCGTCGGCGTTGTTGTCTAGGCGGTGATTGTCGTCTTTCATGCACATCCTGTATCATCATCTCTAACGGGTCTTCTGGGTCCCAAACCTGGTTGTTCTTGTCACAAAATCTCCACACACCCGGGCTGATTTGCTGAACCATCTGATGCTCTCACAGTAATCAAGGTTGAGAGCTATCGAGTCTGGGCTCAGGGTTCCTTCTGTGTCTGCACTATAGGACCTGTAGAGGTTGTAGATACAGGGACCACCGAAAATTGGGGAATTTCCTCGGGCAGTGGCATTTGACATGAAAAGCTTGCAGAATAGCATAGTGATATTGCATGGTATTTCGTTTTTCATGCAATACAATGCCCAAAGATCCTTTAGGTTGACAACCCCTTCGCTTTGTCCTCGAGCTGTGACGGTATGA
>NW_027504955.1:0-37156 GCF_021521415.1 Bidens hawaiensis
CCTCGTAACCACCGCCTCTTATTCCTCCTCTTCAATTAAATCATCCTTATCCACCAGTTTAATCTCTCCGTACGTCCGTACAAGTCTTTCCAGCGACTTCTCGGGTCAAAAGATCCGACCCGCTTCCCTTAACCCTAGCTCAACCTCTCATGGAGCCAAACGACACGGTGTTGTTATGGTAAATTTAAATTAGGTTTTCCTTCATTATTTTGTTTGGTGCTTTGAAAAATTAATGTTTAATTGGAGTTAGTTATATTAAGCTGATTAGTATTGAATTTCCAATTTTTAATTTTGTATCCTCATTACAACATAAATTAAGTTATGGAAGATTGATTACAAGCTCTAAACGAGCCCAGGAGCTCGGCTCGTTTAACATATATGGAGCTCATGCTTGCCTGATGACTAGTTTTTAAGCACAAGCTCAGCTCGTTTGTTATATTTTATTAATTGTATTTATATGTATATTTAGTCATAACTTTATATATAACATAACTAACATATATCATTTACTTCTGTCATTATTATATATATTATAGTTATTACTAAATAAATATATATTAAATAAAAAGTTTTTAAATACTAGGCTTATGTACGCTCGCAAGCCTGCTCGAGCTCGATAAATGAAGGTTGGGCTCATATATTAAACAAGCTTATTTTTAGGCTCGAGCTCGTTTATGCTTGGCTATATTTGAGCTTTTTTTGCTGGTTAGTATTGAGTAGCTCGCGAACGGATTGGCTCGTTTACATCCGTGTTTGTTTAATCATAACCATAACCATAACCGGATGGTTGGTTGGTTAGCCTTAGGTTAGTTAACCGTTGGGTTCAGTTAAATTCGGTTAATTGTCCAATGTTTTTTCTTCCTTTGTTCCGGTTGAAAATGGTTCGGTTATGATGCTCCAAGCTCAATTATTAAGTTTTGAGGCTGAACTATGCCAGTTCCAAGCCTGGTTATGGTGTTCCAAACTCGGTTATAGATAGTTGCAGCATGAATTTAAATGTTCGAATCTAGAAATAGAGGTATAAAAGATGTAAATATAGGTATAACTTTTGGAAAAACACAAACATATATGGTTCGGTTCAGTTAAATTCGTTTAACGAGGACACATTAACCATAACCGATTGGTTTTGTTGGTTGTTAATTTTCCGGTTAATGGTTTAGTTTTCGGTTTATGCCTTAGATTGTCGTTTGTTAAACCTAATTATCATAATTATGACAGGTCATTCCTTTCTCAAGGGGAAGTGCATGGGAACAACCACCTCCAGATTTAGCATCTTATTTATACAAGAACCGAATTGTGTATTTAGGCATGTCTTTGGTCCCATCTGTCACAGAACTGATACTAGCAGAGTTTCTTTACCTACAATATGAAGATGACAAAAAGCCAATTTACCTATATGTAAACTCTACTGGAACAACTAAGGTATTAGATAATATTATTCCTTTAAATAGTTATGTAGAATGAATATGTTGGGATTCAGTTGTTTTGTATGTTGGTACATTTTGCAGGGTGGTGAAAAGTTGGGCTACGAAACCGAGGCTTTTGCAATTTATGACGTTATGCGGTAGCAAGTTTTATTACTTTTCACTACTACACTTATGAATACCATTACAGAAGCAGTTATTATAATTCATAACTGATTTATGTGTTAATTAGATATGTGAAGCCGCCTATTTTTACACTGTGTGTTGGAAATGCATGGGGAGAGGCTGCATTGCTCTTGGCTGCTGGTGCAAAGGGAAACCGCTCGGCTCTACCCTCTTCAACCATCATGATAAAACAGGTAAAATATAATATGTTTAAATATAAAAAGGTCATTTGTCTGATGTTTCTTGATTATTTTTGCAGCCAATTGCAAGATTTCAAGGTCAAGCAAGTGATGTTGAGATTATGAGAAAAGAAATAAAAAATGTGAAAGCTGAATTGGTATATTCACTGACTTGACCTTTTCCATTTGCCCAAAAAACTTATTTGACTAATTGGTTACGTAAATTTAACTTTTGTTTTATTATTATGTTTGAAGGTGAAACTTTATGCAAAGCATATAGGCAAGACAGAAGAGCAGATTGAAGAAGATATAAGGCGTCCGAAATACTTTAGTCCTAGTGAGGCTGTTGAATATGGGATCATTGATAAGGTAGAGTAACACTTTGGACTTTTTTTTTTATAATCTGATCATGTGATTATGATAAAACGGAATTCTAATATGTTGTTTGTTAATATATTTAGGTTATATACAATGAGAGGGGGAGTCAAGATAGAGGCGTGCTTTCGGACCTGAGAAGAGCGCAACTAATCTGACAGCGTTCGGTTGGTAATTGCATTTGCTTTACTTGTATTGGGCTGATATGAAGACCATAAAATTTTAATGTGGCCAACATGGATATCGTTGTATTGTAAAAGGGATGGCATTTTAAATCCAAAATATTTTTGTTTATGAAGTAAGGACATTAGGATATAAGTATTGTTAATTATTGGTGTTGCACTATTATCTTGGACTGCAATTGCTTTTTTTTTTTTCACCATTGTTTCGTTAACGAAAAACTTGTAGCCCAGTGCCTCTACATGTTTTTGTTATAGTAAGAGAACAACTCATCTGTCTGATGGCAAGGTTTCTAGTTTTTGGTTCGAGGGTATCCACACTGATTTAAAATAAAAATGTTGACCATGAAAAGTCAACTATCAAATGTGTTTTGATGCAGAGTGGTGACTGGAAGCACAAGATATAGAAAATCTTGAAAGTTACAATATTTGATAAAATAAAAATGAAAGAATCAGCAAGGCAATACAAGGAATGGATTGGGAATGACCAGATCAAATATTGAAACTTGAATTTTACACAAGACACCATTAATTGTGTTACACAAGAAATATTAAACTAGATTTTGAAGTATTTTGGTGATGATATGTTTCAATCAAGCGATATACAAAAAAAGAACAAATGTCTGTGGTTGTATGATCAATCAATCAATCATACTCGGTGGAATCCAACCAATAGCAAAGCTACAAGTAGGGTATGTGGTTGTACGATATATTGATAAATGTAGGGTGGTTTGAGAGTAATTTAAAACACATGTGGTATCTCTTACATACGCTATTGATGATTTATTTGTAAGATACGAATTGAGTTTGACTAAGGCTAGAGCTCAAGGTGATAAAGTAATACAGTTGGTGAGTTCGACAGATTAAGAGCTTCAGTTCTGAAATAAAAGTTTTCAGCATATCATGCATATTGCTTTCCCCGTCTACTTCAACTAGTTGTGTCGATGCAAAACAAACATACGTATCTAACTGTTTTAAAAGGTTTTGTTATGGTAGACATGACAAATCTTGTTTGTGCGTCTAACGAGTTCGATTGTTTTGACCCTAGCTAGAAATGCAAATCAAAGAGTTTTGGGAATTGTTTTAACAAGGTAACATCCAAAGTACATTGTATATGGGTAGTCTGAATCCTTGTGATAATTTTCATGAGTTTCGATATACAAAAGATACTAAGGTTAGCCAGGATCTATTCATAAATATTGTACTCTTATAAATATGATGGTGGTAACAAATAAGCACCATTCATTCACACTATCACATCGAGGTATCGTTTATTAAAGTTATCATTCGTTTTACCAGTCATAACAGCTCTCGATTTGTTTAGTAAATGAAAAACATGAAACTTGACATAAATAAAACAGGAGTTTGCTAGTTACAAACCTTAAAAAACAGAGAATATGAACACAGTCTCTTAGTAATGCAGTAAAGAAACCATGGGCGTCTTACCTACAACACCAGACTACACCAAAAATCATAACGCCCAAGTAAAAAACATAACATAAACACTTCTCAATTCAGTTAAACTTTTAATACTAAACTTACCTAATACAGTCTTCCAGTACACTCTGAAGACCCACAATAACAGTTTTTGACCTTAATGTTTCCCTCAGCATCATGAACCGTATCGATCGCATAGTTATAATGATAAGTCAACTCCTGTAACGGTGGAATATTCTCAGCGGCAAACAACATTATATGCGGCATCCTTTTATCATCATGATCATAAATCACATTCTGAGCATAAAGATTTGGCACACAGCTATGGTTAATAAACCGACCGACGTTCCCGTAATACGCAGCATCAATAGTAAACCCACCACTCGCTTTCACGATCTCCTCGGGTTTTGCATCGGGGTTACCCAAACAATCATTGTAGTTTTGCCCAATATCAAACAAATACTCGTCATTACCCACTCGTTTCTCAGCTTCAGTATCTTCTAGAAGCTCACCAACATACTCGCATATAAATGTTCCGGAAGAAATCGAACTCAACGACCGAACACCCCATCCCCGTGACTCGGTTTTAAAAATCTCGAGACGGATCTTCATACCGTGTTGGGTGACACGGTTATAACAAGTGGGAGGGCACCCACAAGACAGGCCGCATTCGTATACTAACTGCTTTGCTTCGACTATTGCACCGTTGCGGTTATATGGAATCTCGCCACCATTTTTGAAAGCACACGAGCATCTTTTGTCGGTACACCGTCCGACACAGGCACACCCTTCAATTGGGATGGGTTTATACCAGTGGGGATACATGATTTTTGAAATGTAAGTAAACTCGGGCGGTTTTTCATCATCAATCGTGTTGACTGCACATATTTGAAACGGTTCTTTGCCATCAGCTATATCTTTAACACAAATCCCTTCTCGTTTTTTAAATTTTTTCGACATGACCTCTCGTATCGCCAGTGGCGGTTGGCCCGGAACTCGTTTCAACTCGAATCTGTAAACCATGTTACCCTTTGGTCCGGTCCCCTTATGGCAAGCCTCCACTGTGTACAACCCATCATATATGTAAGCTGTTGCTATCTTGGATTTTGAATCCCCTGACTCAGCGGATTTGACTTTATATCCACGGACGACACGTACGGGATACTTCAAGTCTATGTTATTACTCAAAGCCAAATTCCCCCTCTCTAGTTTTTGATCTTCATAGCTTTTATCTTTTCCAATCCCACCCGAACCTGAGTACATCAAGCAATCGGGTTTATCAACTTCATTATCGTAACCACCCGATGCAACCACACTAACTGCAAAGAACTTTTGCCCCTTTTTAACATAATCAATGCCGCCCTGAAACGGGCGATGAATGCCCACCAAAGCAAGCTCCACCCGGTACAGAAACTCGTCTCCAACCTCAACTCCGGGTACCGGTCCATATGTTTTCTCACCTAAAGCAGGGGTTTTACCTAGTTTATCCATGTGAGCTTTTGCTGCAAGATCGACACGCCTTATTGACATTTTTAGGTCACCACTTTTCGATTCTTCACCCTGCAAGATTTTTCTACATAGATGTTGAAAATGACGTAAAGTTTTCCGGACCTTATTTCGGGCATCATCTGAACTTTGGGGACCATAAGGAAATAATGTAACATCCATATCATGTAGTCCTTGTGAATTAAGAGATCCCTCATCTTGTTCTTCAGTGTCTGAAACAAAATCTTCATCCCTGACAACCATTTCGAGTGTACCAGTATAAGAAACAGTTTTTGGTTTCTTCTTTATAAGTTTTTTTGGTGTCGCTGAAGCACCTCCCTTCGTCTTTTTGGTCAAATCTTTTTCAACCTTTTCATGTGTAACAGTAGAAACAATCTTCTCAGTAGAGCTCGACTCCCCAACAACCTTTTCTTTATTTTTCTTAGAACTTTTTGGAGTTGTTGATGCTTGACCTTTCAGCTTGTTGGTTGGATCTTTTCGTTTAACTCCCGGTGAAGAAAATGATGGAGCTCTTAGACCCATGGCCACCTTAATCATGTCTCCCATGTATACCCGTTTCTTAGTATCATCCACCGGTCTCTTTTGAACATGTTTCTTGGATCCCACTTCCCGGTTTTTCATATTCAAGTCCTTTTGAACTTGGGAAAGCGGTTTGTTGTCTTGAATATCATCTTCGGAATCTTCATCATCTTCAGAATCTGATACATAAGCAACATCCACTGGAGATGCTTTCTTCACAACACTGTCACGCGTGTACACCACAAGCTCCTTACAGGCTTGACCTATGTTTTGCACCTTCTTACTTGATTCCGACTTCATCATTTTCCCATCTTCAACATATGTCTTTGATTCCACTATCATTTTCGTCTTTTCATTTGCTATAGAAGGGTCACTTGATTCATTTGTTTGAATTTTCTGGGCAGATGCGCTTTTGATACTCCCGTTTGACTTGGTCCCACCACTCCTCCTTCCGTTAATTCTTATCCGTTCTTCTTCTGTAGGTTCTTCTGCATTCGGTCCACAAAACGGAGGGAACTCCCGAACTGCAGAAACTCTTCTTATAGTAAATTTCATCTTCGGTCCAACTTCCTTGATAGCAATACTACCACCATTATCCACTTTATAAACATATCCATTTTGCTCTTCATTATACACCAAATTTTCCACAACCGACACCACCGGTTCATCTGTCCCAGCATCATCACTAGCTACATGATTATCAGTAACCAGTGATGGCACTAGAACTGGAACTGGAATTGGTTCAGCTTCTTGAGGAACAACAACATTGTCTGGCTGAAGCATTGGTCCACATCCTGGCGGAAAATCCCTAATAGCAGACATTTTACGAGGCTTCCATTTGAGCGCACGAACAGAAGCCCCATTCATAGAACAGCTACCGTTTTCATTTCGACTTTTCATCACACTTCCATCAGATAATTTAATCGACATAACCACCATCATCAACAGAAAGATCCACTAATTCCTGAGAAATTGACTAATAATCAAAGAAAATATTTGAATAAAAAAAACAGCATAGCATCTAAAGATTTCACAAACATTAGGGGTACAAAATTTCCAATTGGTTTAACATATCAACAAACAAAACCTAAAAGCATCAACAATTATAATTAGGACGGCAATTCCTGAAATGACACGAAAAAATATAGGTTTTGGGTCGGCCGACACAACTCGTTTTCTTAAACAGGTCAACCCAAAAACAACTGATAGAACCCAAATATTGAAGTTTTCATTTTTATTGAAATAAAAAGATAGTTGGCCCAATTCGAGAGGGGCTAGTCTCCGATTTAACCAATTCGAGATGGTAAGTCTCCAATTACAAAATGAACTTGATAATCAAAATAAACAAGACATAGAAACTAGAACAAAGATGGAATACTTAACATAATTTGGTAGTTAATGCCTCCTAACATTCAGCCTTTGACAATCAATGGTCAACAGTCAACCTGCCACTAATTCAGCCCTAAACTTTTGCTCCTGGTTGACTGGGTTAAAGTAACGACCCGAGACCTTGTGGACCCATATGGGTCGAACCACTGATAAGATATCAACAACATATTTAAAAAACGGGCCAACCCGAACACGAACCGTTAAAAAGTGGGTTGATCTGTAAACCCATTTAAGAACTTTAAAGAAGTTTATATTTTGATTTTAGAGATAAGAAGTTAGCCCTGCTTGCGGTGCGCACATATGGTGTATATATGTGTGAACCCTCGGGTGGGCAAAAGTGAAATTGCACTAATTTTGACGTTATTTTACTAATCTCGTGAAAATAACGTTAAAAGTGACGGACGGTTAATCAGGCATCATGTAGTGGCGTTGATAGCCGAAAGACAAGGGTACATGCACCGATCAGCCGGTGTCCCGATGATTGAGTGCTATGTGCCTTATGTCCAAGGCTTGATGCAAAACTACTATCGAGCCGGGGGTCTCACCGGAAGCAGCCTCTCTATCCTTATAGGGTAGAGGTAAGGCTGTCTACATCTTACCCTCCTCAGACCCCACTATAGCTTTGCTATTGGTGGGATATACTGAGTACGATGATGATGATGATTTTAGAGATAAGAAGTGTCAGATTAAAAAGTTACATACTTAGATTTTTAATTTTTCATAAATCTATTAGCTTTTATAAGTAAATCTAAATTATTTTTATACCTTTATCTACTCTTCACTTACAGCATTTTTATTTTATTAGTTCTAACCGTATGTTCTCTGCTTATTTCCATTCGTTCGTTCTAATTTGAGCTGAACATGTAAACCTAAGTTTGTTAATTGGGAATGAGAGATAAATACACAAAAGCAATTATCTATCACAAATTACTAAAATGTTTTATACGAATAATAGTAATTAATTGTTTAAATCGTTACTAAGTCACTAGATAACTCGTATTCCTAATTGAACGTAACGGCACGAATAAATATATTGGTTGGCACGCCAACCCTCCAACCCGAAACGATTGACACCTGTCACACCCCTACCAATAATGAACTCAAATTATCTTGAATCGACTATGAATTTAACGGAAACGAAGAAGCATTGAGCAGCGATGAATGTAAGGAATCATTTCAGAGGCTATAACCTAACTAGTAACCGATCAATAACCTAAAAAAATTGAAATGACAGACAAAACCGACTAACAATCAAACAAATTAACGAAAAACAGCATAATCCAATTGTTTAATCGCACATGTAAACAATTAACCTATAACCTAACTAGTAACCGATCAATAAATAAACGAAAAACAGCATAATACCTTGAGTTTCACAAAAATTAGGGCTAGAAAATTTCCAATTGTTTAATCGCAAAAGTATAATAACAATTAACTTATAACCTAACTAGTAATCGATCAATATAACCTAAAGAAAAAGAGATGACGGACAAAACTGACTAATAATCAAAAAAAATTAACGAAAAACAGCATAACACCTAGAGTTTCATAAAAATTAACGCTAGAAAGTTTCCAATTGTTCAATCGCACATGTAATAACCACTATTAACCTATAACCTAACTAGTAATCGATCAATAACCTAAACATATCGAGATGACAGACAAAACTGACTAATAATCAAACAAGTTAACAAAAAACAGCATAATACCCAGGGTTTAACAAAAATTAGGGCTTGAAATAACAACAATTAATCTATAACCTAACTATTAACCAATCAATAACTAAACAAGCCGAGATGACGAACGAAATCAACTAGCAATCAAGCATAACAACAAAAAACAGCATAACACCGAATAGTCTAGCAATCAAACATAATAACGAAAAACGGCATAATACCTAGAGTTTCACAAAAATGAGAACTATGAAATTTCCAATTGTTCAATCACACATGTAATAACAACAATTAACCTATAACCTAACTAGTAACCAATCAATAACCTATATAATCAAACAAAATAACGAAAAACCACATAATACCTAAGGTTTCACAAAAATTAGGGTTTATTAATTTCCAATTGTTCAATCGCACATGCAATAACAACAATTAACCAATAACCTAACTAATAACCGATTAATAACCTGTATAATCAATAAGAATAAAAAAAAACAGCATAATACCTAGAGTTTCACAAAAATGAGAACTATGAAATTCCCAATTGTTCAATCACACATGTAATAACAACAATTAACCTATAACCGAACTAGTAACCAATCAATAACCTATATAATCAAACAAAATAACGAAAAACCACATAATACCTAAGGTTTCACAAAAATTAGGGTTTATTAATTTCCAATTGTTCAATCGCACATGCAATAACAACAATTAACCAATAACCTAACTAATAACCGATTAATAACCTGTATAATCAATAAGAATAACGAAAAACAGCATAATACCTAGAGTTTCACGAAAATGAGAACTATGAAATTTCCAATTGTTCAATCACACATGTAATAACAACAATTAACCTATAACCTAACTAGTAACCAATCAATAACCTATATAATCAAACAAAATAACGAAAAACCACATAATACCTAAGGTTTCACAAAAATTAGGGTTTATTAATTTCCAATTGTTCAATCGCACATGCAATAACAACAATTAACCAATAACCTAACTAATAACCGATTAATAACCTGTATAATCAATAAGAATAAAAAAAAAACAGCATAATACCTAGAGTTTCACAAAAATGAGAACTATGAAATTCCCAATTGTTCAATCACACATGTAATAACAACAATTAACCTATAACCGAACTAGTAACCAATCAATAACCTATATAATCAAACAAAATAACGAAAAACCACATAATACCTAAGGTTTCACAAAAATTAGGGTTTATTAATTTCCAATTGTTCAATCGCACATGCAATAACAACAATTAACCAATAACCTAACTAATAACCGATTAATAACCTGTATAATCAATCAAAATAACGAAAAACAGCATAATACCTAGGGTTTCACAAAAAATAGGGCTTATTAACTTCTAATTGTTCAATCGCACATGTAATTAGAACAATTAACATGCAATATAACTATTAACCGATCAATTACATTAACCTGAACGAAACTAGGGCACGGAATTAGAAACAAATAAAGGATAATAATAACAGAAATAAAAAGCAGATTACCTTGGATCGATGATGAATTTAACGGAAATGAAGATGCATTGAGCATCGATGAATGTACGAAATCATCATTACAGAGGCTGCATACAAAGGTTGGTGGTGGTGTTTATGAGTGTGACGACGAATATGTAGCAGAAAAAATAATAATAACCCAAAATGATCCAAAAGTTGAGAGAGAGAGAGAAAAAATATAAGTGAAGATTTTCAAAACAATCCACGAAATATGTACCGGACTTGGAAAAATAAATGAGAGAATTTTTAACCACTCAAAAAGTGACATGTGTAAAGGTTCTGACATTTCCGATGAGATTTTTAAAAATTTCGGGGTTTCCGTCCATATTTTTAAATTAAAACATTTTGAAAAAAACAGTCTCTCCAAACGGTTTTTTTATGTTTTTTATCTGGTCCGTTCAAATTATTATTTTTCCTAACTTCATCTTCATCATCCTCTTCACTTCAAATCTTCAAGTATCTCATCTTGTTTCAGAAAAACCAGAAATGAAAGATCAGTTCTGTGTGATCAAACACTCCATTGCTTCAAGATCTTAATAATAATAATAATAATAATCTCCAAAGTTTTTGACTTTTTCTTTGATTCTTGAAAGCTTCATCATCCATGGCTGGCAGTAATCAAATCAACGCTAATTAAGCCAGGAATGGTTTCTAGGAGAAGGAGAAATCAGGTCGGCGGTTTCTAGGAATGGTTTCGGGTCGGCTACAGTGTGCTCGGTGAACAATGATTCCTCGGGGGAATCTTGGTGTGGTGAGATTGGATCTTTTTGAAGTTTTGCTTTCAAAGATTTCATGTAGGACTATTTTGGTGTGGTGAGATCGGAGATTTTGAAGATGAAGATGAAGACGAAGATGTGGAAGAATGTAGGGATAATAATAATTTGAACGGACCAGACGAGAAATATAAAAAAACCGTCTGGTGCGACGGTTTTTTAAAAAGTTAATTAAGTTAAAAATATGGTCGGACCAGGCGAGATTTTTAAAAATCTTTACACGTGTCAGATTTTGATTGGTTAACAAATCTCGTCGTTTATTTTTTCAAGTTGTCGTCTCAGTACATATTTTTTGGATTGTTTTGAGAATTTTGACTTAAATAGGATCTTTTTTTTCTCTCTCTTCTTTAAGATCATTTAGGGAATTTTCCCTAAGGCTATGCGTAGTGGGCGCCGATTTGGGCAACTTTTGGGTGACATTGGGCGCGAACACCGCCCCCCCCCCCCCGGCGATATGTGGGCGATTTGGGGCGGGGGCGAGGTGTTTTCATCGCCTGGAAGAAGAAAATAATAATATTATTATATTATATGTTGTGTGTGTATATATATGTATATGTATATGTATATATGTTGTGTGTATATATATATATATATGTATATGTATATGTATATATGTTGTGTGTGTGTGTATATATATGTATATGTATATATGTTGTGTGTGTATATGAAGAAACATGAAATGAATCTGACCTGATCCATGACGATGTTCCTCGATGTTCGAGATAAAACGAACCACGACTTCATCTTCTTCTCCGGTAGCTTGAGATCTGCAATGGTTTTTAGGGGTGTGGAGGTGACTGCTAAGAAATCTCGAGGATCTCTTGTTTACAGACACAAAAATGGTTATGGTGGTGGCTCTTATTGAGAACAATAACCCTTAATAAGGAGGTGGAAACCTCCTTATATAGGGAGCCTCATGGCCACCATCATGGTACCCTAATGGGCCTAGCCCAGTTAGGGTTACCTCCACAAAACCCCCTCAGCCCAATAATATTGTATTAGTCCATATAATAAAATAAGCCAGACATAATAAATTAAGGTCGTAAGCCGGGTTTAGTACCATACCCCTACAAGCCCCCCAAGTCCAGTGTTGCTCCTAGGCGTGCAAGCGTTTAGGTGGAGCGCTGGACTTCATAAGGTGTGTTAGGATATGAGGCGGTTTTTTCCCCTTTCTTCGGCCTTGTCTTTATTGTCTTTGAGTTTTGAGAGGTTTTCTCCATGATGGTGACATGTTGTGATCCTTATGATAATAAATGGTGCACTGGCATGAATAAGATATAGCACGCATCATAACAATAGTGGCGCGGGGCCTGATAAAAGATAGAGTGCGCATCTCGATAATAATGTAATGCAACTTGCGCGCGAGGCAGCTTACGAGCTATAAAAATAATGAAGCTTGCGCGCGAGGCGACTTACGAGCTATAAAATAATGAAGCATGCGCGAGTTGCGGCTTATGAGCTATAATATGATGATAATGACTGGCCCACAAGGGCCTCTTCTACGCAGGATGACTATCCCAACTTGTTTTCAAAATAATAATGGAGGCACAAACGGCCAGATAATAATAATAATGTCATAGGTGCTTGTGCGACTCGTAGCCGAACCTGCAAAACATATCAACTAAAAGTGGATGTATTACAAGGTTCCCATCCTCGGGCCAATTATGAGGTGCGCCCAACCTACGTTGGCGCGAGGCCGTTTGGGATATTATCAGGCTCCCGACCTTTATGTTTGGCGCGTGGCCATGTGGGATATTATTAGGCTCCCGACCTTTATGTTTGGCGCGTGGCCTTATGGGTTTATGAGGATTCCCAACCTTTAAGTTTGGCGCGTAGCCGTATGGGTTTATAAGGATTCCCAACCTTTATATTCGGATGTCTTCCATCCTTAGGCGAATTATGAGGTGTGCCCAACCTAATATTCGGCGCGTAGCCGAGCGGGTTTATTAGGACTCCCAACCTATATATTCGGATGTCTTCCATCCTTAGGCGAATTATGAGGTGTGCCCAACCTAATATTCGACGCATAGCCGAGCGGGTTTATTAGGATTCCCAACCTTTAAGTTTGGCGCGTAGCCATATATTTTGCATTAATATAAGCACTTTTTGTGCCATTTCATGCAAATCCTATATACTCATACATCAAGAAAACACCTTCATTCATCATACGAAAGACATCCAGATCGCTTCTTAAGTCCCCGATGATGGTGGTAGTGAATTTCATCCATGCGGAAGCGTGACGAGCCCCGGTAGTAACCCGCAAAAGTTGTCTACGGACGCCGAATGGCGCGAATCAACCCGCTATGGAACTCTCTCGTGATCTGCGGGAGCCAGAAATGACCCGCGATACATCCATGATGGCTGAAGTTAACTTGTGGGAGTGCGCGTGCGGCTCTTTATGGTTGCTAGTTGATCCTCGTGAGTGCCCAGATGACACGCCGTTAGTGTTTCATGGTGGCACTGTGTCGGGGCTGGAATATCTGAGCGCTTATGTCACCCGCGGGAGTGGCTGTCACGTCTTGCAGTCCGCGTATATAACCTGCCACGGACGGCTTTTAGCACGTCTACTCACATGTGACTGGTGGTGGAGTTGGTCTACTAGAGGGAGTATGGAGCACGCATAATGCCTGCGGGAGGCGGAATCGACCCGCCCTAGTTTTACTCGGAGCTTTCATGTGGTCTGCGGAAGCTCACAAGTTATCTGCCATTGAGTAAAGATTAGCGCACATGCTGCCCACTATGGCATGAATCGCCGGAATGCGCATGCGGCTTGTCATGGATATGCGGAAGCACCCAAGTGATTCGCCATTTATCACTTAGCGCGCATGCGGTCCGCTATGGCGTGAATCGCTGGAACGCGTATGCGGCTAGTCATTGATTTGCGGGAGAACTCAAGTGATCTGCCATTTATCACTTAGCGCGCATGCGGCCCGCTATGGCGTGAATCGCTGGAACGCGCATGCGGCTTGTCATGGATTTGCGGGGGAACTCAAGTGATCCGCCATTTATCGCTTAGCGCGCATGCGGCCCGCTATGGCATGAATCGCCGGAACGCGCATGTGGCTTCATGGATATGCGGGAGCACACAATTGATCTGTCATTACCACGCATACGGCCCACTATGGCGTGAATCGCCGGAGCGCGCATGCGGTCCGTTTTGGCTGAGCGTTTAAGTAATAACTGCGGTTCTAATGCACAGGTATGGTACCGTAGCTCTGATGGTGTGGAGGTGCGCTGGTGGCCTTGATTCTGGTACACAACGGCTTTATGACTTGCGAGATGGTGGCCTTCACATTCTCTCACTTGGACGTGATGGTAATAATATATAAATTAATGTCTAAAGTGACATAATATTATTAGAGGTGACAAGACTACATGCATGTCAAATAATGTTCCCCCAAATTAAACCAGCTGTATTGAATTTTTGTGAAACCCATATTTTTTCCCAACTTATTGCTTTATTGGTGCAATTTCAAAAGAAAAGCTAGAATTTGAGATGAAACTCCTCAAACTTATATCACAAACATTCTGGTTTGGAGAAACCGGAATCAGATCTTCTGCGACATCCTTTAATTAAAATCTGTTGACGCTTTGAAGTTATAGCCAGATCAAAGTTTGGTGTGCATGCAGATCGCAGTTCTGACTCGCGGGTCGCGGTTATAAATGGGTTTTTCCTTCGCACGTGTATAAACTTTCTTGGACATTTTATACTTTGTAAAATTTGCTTTTTATCAGGCGCGGTGCAGACAAGCGGACTCCGTGGATCTAACAAGTTAGAGGCGCGGCTCCTCGGCGGAGGTGGTGGGTGATCCTTAACGGTGTGCATGCATGGAATCGGAGACTTGATCTCCGATGGCGCGTATGCATGGCAGCGGAATCTTGATCCTTGGTAGTGCGCATGCATGGCGGCGGAGTGGTGACTCGTGGGCGCACATGCATGGTGGCGAAGTGATGACTCGCGGCTGCGCGCATGATGTATGAAGGCGTAGTGCACTATCAGCAGCGGCGCGCAAGCATGTCGGTGGAGTGCAACATGTGCATGGCGCGCATGCATGGCGGCGGATTGTTCATCTGCGGAAGCGCACGCATGGCGGTGTAGAGTTGATCAGCGGGACACGCATACATGCACGGTGACGCGATGATCCTTAACTCGCAGGCATGGTGACGTATTGTTGAAACCCATCGGCGCACATGAACGGTGGTCGGGTGCTTACCTGCGGAACTTGCAGGTGACCCGCCTTGGTCAGAGTTTGTTATGTCGGAGCACGGCGCCCATGAATGGTGTCGTCTTCCAAGCTCATATTGTACTATTTTTGACCCGCATGGGGTTTTGATCTGCGGTGCGCATGCATGGCGGCGGAGCGGTTACTCGCGGGCGCGCATGCATTGAGGCGGAGTCTTCTGTGTAAAACGAAGGCATGGAGTCGTCTTCCGACCCGCATGGTGGTTTCCGCGGGCACGCATGCATGGCGACGGAGTGATGACTCGCGGGCGCGCATGCATCACAGCGGAGCATGGATATTTCCGCGGTGGCGGAGTTTTTCCGAGACTGTTAACTTTAGTTGCTCCGGTGGTGATGGAGGAGCACCGATATGCGTGTGTGGGTGGCCTCCCGCTGTTTGGAATTTATTCTAAGGAACACACATGTGACCCGCGTTAAGTGACCCTTAGCGTTCATAAAGACCCGCGACGTTCATAAGAGACCCGTGTTAAGTGACCCTCGGCAGTGCGCATGCATGGAAGCAGACACTTGATCTCTGGTGGCGTGCATGCATGGCAAGTCTTAACCCTCGGCACTGCGCATGCATGGCGGCGGAGAGAGGACCCGCCGGCGCGCAAGCATGGTGGCACGCAGGTGCTGACCCACGGTAAGTGATCCTCGGCATTGCGCATGCATGGCGTCGGGGTGTTCCTCCGATGCGGCGCATGCATGGCCGGGAGAGTTTGTCCGCAGCGCACTTGTATGGCGTCGGAGTGTTGATCTGCGGTGCGCGCATGCATGGAGGCGGAGTGGTGATCCAAGGTCGCGTATGCATGGCGGCGGAGTGGTGATCCGCGGGCGCGCATGCATAGCGGCTGAAAGTTGAGCGCGCATGCATGGCGGAGAGTTGAGCGCGCATGCATGGCGGAGAGTTGAGCGCGCATGCATGGCGGCGAGTTGCGCACAAGCATGGTAGAGGGTTGCGTGCACATGCATGGCGTTGGAGTCTTCATAAAACCAAAAGCATGGAGTCGTCTTTCGAACTCACATGGTGGTTTCCGCGGGCGCGCATGCATGGCTGCGGGGTGCGGATCCGCGAGCGCGCGTGCATGGCGGCGGAATGGTGACCCGCTGTTGCGTGCACCGCGTCATTGTGGAATGGTCTTGATCCCGGCGGTGCGTACGTATGCGACGTGGCTTGTATTCCACCCTGCTATAGTGGCGCTGTTGCGTTACAATGGCGCTGTTGGTATGCTAGCGTGTATGTGATCCGCGGTGGCGGGTATTAATCCGCCGTGCCTGTTTTTGTCCGCCTACGCGCATGAGAAAGCGGTTGACACGCCGTGAACGGATTACAAATAACAAACATGGTGGTCTTCGTGATGGCGGCCTTCATGTCTTCCCACTTGAACAGTGATGCGGATGCAAGAAACCAAATTTTTGGAGGCGCCCATCCATAATGACGCGGTGTTGTTTCGCGACGGCGCCCACGCATGTGGCGCAGTGTTCTTTTGTGGCGTGATTGCGTAGTGGTGATCCGCAAGTATGATGTCGGTGTGTTGTTTAGCGATGCGCATGCCCGGTGCGGTGCTCGGCGCCAGCGCGCATGCGTGATGGCGCGCTGCTGCTTCATAGCGGTGAAACTCATGCATGGTGGCATGCACCATGGCGGCCAGATGGTTATCCGCGGTGGTGTGTACGCGTGGTGGCGCAATGACATTACGCGGTGGCGAGGTTCACTTGTCGTGGCGCGTATGAATGTTGACGGAATGTTAATCCGCGACTGTGCGCATGTATGGTGGAAATGTATTGAACCACGGTGGCGCATGCGTGGTGTCGATGTACTGAACCGCGGTGGCGCATGCGTGGTGGCGATGTATTGAATCGCGGTGGCGCATGCGTGATGGCGGTGTATCGAACCGCGGTGGAGCATGCGTGGTGGCGGCGTATCGAACCGCGGTGGCGCATGCGTGATGGCGGTGTATCGAACCGCGGTGGCGCATGCGTGATGGCGGCGTATCGAACCAAGGTGGCGCATGCGTGATGGCGGTGTATCGAACCGTGGTGGCGCATGCGTGATGGCGGTGTATCGAACCGCGGTGGCGCATGCGTGTGCTTGTTGAATATAAGGTATGCTTACACATTGAAACTTGAACAATGTTGTAAGGAAATTATTTTTACTTAATCCTTAACAGTTGTCATATTTCAAGTTATTTTGCGATATTCTGAATATGCTGACACGTGCCTTGGCATTTCATTATTCCTCTTTTGCGCGACGTTATCGTGCATTTATTATAGGGAATTATGAATTTTTTAGCCTTTACGTGTCAGTATGTGTTACTCTGCCTATATCCATTATAATCCCATGCGCGGCCCCGACCTGAGACCTTAACAACTATGCTTTGGCATGTGCTTTGCCTTAGTTGTGCTTAGGTATTTTTATGGTCCAGCTGCGCAATACGTAGGATGGATGCTATGAGTAATTTGAGCTAAGGCTCATATTATTGGGCTAAGGCCCTGACGTTTTAGAGTTAAAACTCGTCAACGCGTCTGAGCTTGGAGCTCGCGCATGTATGTTTTACTTCGTTTTATTTTTAGTTTGATGTCAATACAATGTTGTCATATTGCTCAAAATTAATAAAGGGAAGTGTGAAACATGTATTCAAAAGGTAATAGAACGCATGCATGGCGGGAGTTGGCGCGCATGCATGGCGGGGGTTGAGCGCGCATGCATGGCGAAGGGTTGCGTGCGCATGCATGGCGTTGGAATCTTTCATAGGTGGTGGAATGTTGATCCGCGGCTGCATGCATGCATGGCGGGGTAGTGCATTATCCGCGGCCCGCGCATGCATGATGGTGGAATGCTCATCCGCGGGGACGCATGCATGCATCGGGGCGAAGTCTTCCACAGGTGGTGGAGTGTTGATCCGCGGCTGCATGCATGGCGGGGTAGTGCATTATCCGCGGCCCGCGCATGCATGATGGTGGAATGCTCATCCGTGGGGACGCATGCATGCATCGGGGCGAAGTCTTCCACAGGTGGTGGAGTGTTGATCCGCGGCCATGCGCTGCATGGCAGCGGAATCTGATTCGCGGCGTGCATGCATGGCGGCATACTAAGGACCCGCGGATGCGCATACATGGCAGCAGAATGCTGATTCGCGGCGCGCATGCATGGCGGCATACTAAGGACCCGCGGATGCGCATACATGGCAGCAGAATGCTGATTCACGGCGCGCAAGCATGGCAGCGTAGTGAGGATTCGCGGGTGCGCATGCATGGCAGCGGAATGTTGATTCGCGGGCGTGCATATGTATACGGCGGAGTCTTGATCTCAGGTGGCGTGCATGCATAGCGATAGAATGGTGATCCTCGGCAGTGCGCATGAATGGCGGCGGAGTAGTGATTTGTAGGCGCGCATGCATGGCGGAGGAGTCTTCTGCGTAAAACCAAGGGCACGACCGACATGGTGGTTTCCGCGGGTGCTCATGCATGGCGACGGAGTGATGACTCGCGGGCGCGCAAGCATGGCGGCAGAGTGGTGACTCGCGGGAGCGCATGCATGACGGCGGAGTCTTCTTTGCAAAACAAAGAAATGGAGCCGTCTTCCGACCCACACAGTGGTTTCTGCGAGCGCGCATGATGACGGCGGAGTATATTGATGGCTATTATTTTGAGGCTGTACACAGCCTGTCATTCTCCCAGAAGATGCTTTCCCACATGAGTCAAAGATATGCAAATATGATGGTACCCACTGCAAAAAGAGTTGTACCTGTGTATTCCTTTTTTACACCCAATTTTTGCTTTGTGACTATAGATCTAGAACTTATTTCAGCATTGAACACTGAAAAATCAGATCTGGATCCGGCACCCATTGCGTATGAACGCAGATCTAGAGAGAAACAAGAATATCGAACGTAACTGTTGCTCAAACGGAATCAGATCTGAAGGAATTAGAACCAGATCTAACCTCCGTCACTCTAGAAACACAGATCAGGCATGAAACGGGGAAGATTGAGGTGTGGTTCGTTACCGTCCCACGGATGGCGCCAATGAAGAAACATGAAATGAATCTGACCTGATCCATGACGATGTTCCTCAATGTTCGAGATAAAACGAACCACGACTTCATCTTCTTCTCCGGTAGCTTGAGATCTGCAATGGTTTTTGGGGGTGTGGAGGTGACTGCTAAGAAATCTCGAGAATCTCTTGTTTACAGACACAAAAATGGTTATGGTGGTGGCTCTTATTGAGAACAATAACCCTTAATAAGGAGGTGGAGACCTCCTTATATAGGGAGCCTCATGGCCACCATCATGGTACCCTAATGGGCCTAGCCCAGTTAGGGTTACCTCCACAAAACCCCTTCAGCCCAATAATATTGTATTAGTCCATATAATAAAATAAGCCAGACATAATAAATTAAGGTCGTAAGCCGGGTTTAGTACCATACCCCTACAGTATATATGTATATGTAAAATGAATCCTAGAACAACCCGAACCAACCGAACCACCCATTCCCTCCTTTCGGTCAACACCATGGTTCGCAAAACCAACCGAACGTGAACTTACAATGGAACCCGATGAACCTAAACCAACTGAGCTATCCGTTTCAATTTACCGACCCGAACCTAAACACGTACGCCAACCGAGCTATATGTTTTTTTATATTTTTAGTTATGTATTTTTTTTGTATTTCTTTTTAATTTTAATGCATTTTTATTTAATTATTTGAAGAAATTGGTTTTTATTTGATTAGTTTAGTTATAAAAAGATAATAATAAAAAAAGATACTGTGGGCCCAACTTGTAGCCCCTACACCATTACACCCCAAAAACAAATTCGTCATCTTTGCTGACTGAGTGCCACGTGTCACAATTCGCGCCCATTTGTAGCCCCTCCACTACACATAGCCTAATAATAATTAGAATAACGCAGTGTTTGGGATTCTTTATTTCGCAACTTTGCCCGTTTGCAAATTAAGCGAATCCCAAACACGAGTGCTATAAAAATACTACTAGACGTCGCTAGTTCTCATCTAACCGATTAATTTTGAGCTAGTCGGCAAATTAATTGTTCAATAATAAATCCGTCTAAAATCATTAATCGTCGGTTTCTAGCGAAATTCCGGTTAAATCAGCAGTTTCCAGCGAGATTTCAAATGTGTTTGTGTATATATAAAATTGAAAATTATACATTAAAGTTCGATTTTGGACTTATCTGACTTTTTCTTTGGCAAGGTTCGACCAAAATCGACAGTTTCTAACGAGATTCCGGTTAAATTAGTGGTTTTCAGCGAAATTCCTGTCAAATGTGTTTGTGTATATATAAAGTTAAAAATTATACATTAAAATATTCGATCTTGGACTTAGCCGGCCTCGGTTTCCAGCGATATTCCTGTCAAATTTTGTTTGCGTATATATAAAATTAAAAATTTTACTTTAAAGTTCGATCCAGTTAATTTCTATTCTCCACCACACTGCCCGACAACGATTAACGATTTTTACAACACTACCAAACATCTTTTATATCTTTTTAAAAGTTAATATGTTGGCTAAAATAAACAATTTCAAAAACCCCTTAGTTACTATTTTTAGTTTTGATTACAGATATTATTTTAAGAAGGTAAGATGTGATATTATTATGATATGATGAAATTATTTTTTTATTGAAATTGACAAATGAAAAGCTATGTTGAAAACTGGAGTCAAAAGTTCTGAGAAATTTTCGGGATGGTGGGGTTCGTGTCTAAAGATTTATCGGCAAGTAAAACTTGCTTACGAAATCATTATGTTTCAGTATTTTGATTTCTAATAACCCGACACTATAATTCTTGAGTTAGTTTAGATGGGGGCGGGTTAGGTCATAAAATACAATACCACAAGTCCACAATGACATCAATGTTGTAACTGATCCATTAATTTTATTTTACAATGGGCAAGATATTGGTCAGATGAAAAAATGAGTCTAGCATGGGACGTTAAAATTTTTTTAGCTAAAGGTGGAAAAAAATTGAGCATTAGGTAAAATGGTTGTTTTTTATTGGTTTTAAGCACTTGAATTTTTAACTGGGTTTACATGGCTATGATTTGGGTTGTAAGAAAAAAAAGTTATAAAAATAGGCTTAAATGAATTAAATAATCGAGTTTAAACATCATGAATACGAATATTTTTTAAAAATGTGTATTATTAAAAAGTTGAGCTTTTGAAAAATGATAGTTCAACAACATTAACACATACTCTCTAAATGTTTGGCAAATTAAAAATAAATAATCACAATTTTTGTGTATTTGTCCGATAATAATCTCACATTTAAAATCACTACTGACGGTTCAACATTTCAACTAGTTTTGCCTCAACGACCTCCGTTACAAAACACTTAACGTCATTAAGTTTTTTTTCGAGTTTCAAACCGATTTTTAAGAGCTTTTGATCGGAAGAATGATACGAGTCGACTAATGTATAATTTATCTCGAAACGGGCGATGGAATGGAATAGGCGAGGAATGGAACGAACAGGGTAATAGAATAGATCATTACTATTCTATTGAGATGTTTGGTTACCATGTGAGAATTAAATGAATTATTACAATGTGTTGTTTGGTGAGTTAGAAAAAAACCAAAATAAAATATAAATGGTAGTGTGTGGCGACGGGTAGTGGTGGTGGGCGGCAAGTAGTAATGGTGGGTGGTGGCGGTGGCGATGGGCGGGAGCAGGGAGCCGATGGTTGGTGATGGTAGTGGTGGTGGTTGGCGGCGAGCGGTGGTGGTGATAGCCAAGAGCGAAGGTTAGTGGTGGCAGTGGTGTGTTGCATTGGTAGGTGGTGGGTGGGTGGTGGTGGTGGCTGCGACAGTGGGTGGTGGTGTTGGTGGTGGGCGATGGAGGTGGTGGTGGTGTGAGGGTGGTGGAGGTGCTATAGTGTGGGGTGGAATGAAAAAAAATAAATAAAGGGGGTGGTTGGAATGAATTTGAGGTGTTTTATGATAAATGAAATGGATATGGTAATGAGTGATTTAATTCAATTAACCAACCACACACCTTTTTTTCATTCATTCATAATGGTTCATTTTATTCTGCCTCTCATTCATGCATGTCAAACGCTACCTAAGAATTTTCATTCTTGGTTTTTGTTTGTCTTATTAATGAGGTAAATATCTTTGGATTTATGTAACTTCTAATAACATATATAACTTTTACTATTCACTATTATATATATATATATAAATGAGAAGTTTGGTGCCGCTAATAAGTTGCGGCACCAAACTTGTCCATACCATTTTGATTTTCTTTTGCCGTATTGGTAGCATAGCGAACGTAGCAAGAACTGACTTAACGTCAACTTTTATTTACGTAACGGAAACATACTGAATTCGTGTAAACTCAACGTCCGGGACTGACAATGCTAGGGTTTTGATACCATTTGGTTTTTTGTTTTAGTTTTGTGACCATAACGAATGTAACGAAAACCGACCGGATGTCAGTTTTCTTTTTTATTTTTTTGTTTTAGTTCCTGTACTGTAACGAATGAGAAAAAAACGACCAAATTCGCGTAAAGTCACTGCCTTTTGTTTTAGTTCGAGTACCACCGTAACGAAAACCGACCAACTGCCATTTTTGTTTGGGTTCCGGTATCGTAAGAAACCGACTGAATTCATGTCAACTTATCATCCCAACGTTCGAGACCGACAACGCTTTTGTTTTACCAACCTGCCCGGCGCAACGCACCGGGTAAATTCCTAGTTAAGTTTAATTGTCAAATTTGGTGCTGCTAAGCCCTTATTATGCCAAGTGGTGGCACCAAAGTGGTCCCGTCATTTCGTTTTTATTTTTTTTCATTTGATAATTAAACGGTTACTTGTACCGACTCATCGTTGAAACTCTTGGGACAAACAACGTGCGGATTTAACAACGCCCTGTTTTAAATGTTGTTTTAAATTTCTTATTTGTTTGTGTTTTATAACGCCGACCGCTTAGGTTTTGCCGACGTTGCTTATATCGTAGCGAACGTAACGCCAAGTTTCAACACTCGGGTTTTATCAATACCCGGATTTTTTTGACTGAATAAATGTTTTAATTATTTTTAATTTTTTATATATTAATCAAAGGGCCAGGTAGGTTGGATTTGTTATCCTCGTGTTGTATTGACGCACTCACGTGGGTTCAGTTGATTAACATATAAACAATTCAAATAATTAAAAAAACAAAAAGATTAAGAGCCACACTCTTGCCCGTAAATAGGGTGGTTGTTGATGTAGAAGGCATTGGCCATAGAGTTATAGGTGGTAGTACCACAAGGAGAACAAGGAGAGAGGAATTCAAGCCCATAAAATGAGTAAACTCGATTTTGCAATGTAACTTTTTAAAATTAAAAATTTACATCACATAAAAAGTAATGAATGATTGTTGTTGACGTAACTTCTCTTCTTTTTTATTTTTTGTGAACTTGTACAAAGTCAACAATGATATATTATACCGTTTTTATCTCACCAGCCATCAACGATGACATCGCTAATGGTATGCTATACCATGGTAATTATTTTTGGCTATGTACACTGTTCGGTTTACTTATTTAGTCTCAACCAAAATAACCAATTGGTTTTCGGTTAATCAGTTTGATTTATTCAGTTATTTTTTTTTTGTTTTCAGTTTGGTTTCGTTTAATAACTAAAATTAACTTTAACTAAAACTTTACTTAAAATACATAAAATAGACGTATACATAAATGAAATGAAGGGTATCAAACTATCAATGCATGAAGAGATGCACACACATAAAATGAATGTAAAAAGTTATATGACACAGTGGTACAAAACATTATATACATAAAATACAAGTATAAAAGCTATAAATATAAAATAATATATATATAAATAATTCATAAGTTTCAGCCTCTAATTTCGTCATTTTTCGATTTGGTTTGATTATAGTTCAATTATTGCTCACCCCTAAACGTTTGTCCATGAATAGCTTTAATGCACATGAACCAAATAGTCATCTCCTCATTTTCAGTCCTACATCACCACCTTGCCAAGAAAGTCAAGTTAAAAGACTTTAAACTCTCAACTTTGAGCTCACTTTTGCCTTTACTTTTTACAATATTGTCCCATGCAACTTAGCGTAAACTTACTTTTTACATTTGAATTCGTGTCTCATCGTGTATATTGTCTAAGTGTCTTTTACAAAAACAATATGGTATTGTGGTATGGTAAGCAATTGTTTATGGAAATTCTTAAAAGAGCCCTTTTTGGAGATAGAAACACAAAACGGCTTTTAAATTTTCATTATTCCTAAATGTCACGAGAAATTGGGACGTGAGTGTCACTTTAGGAAGCGTTCTGACGGGATTTGCAAAGCCATCAATAAACTGATACGTGTTCCAACATTAAGGTCCCATCAAGGTCCCGGATAGTTTTTGACCCAAGTTCATCGTTCACGACCAATTTCAAATTTGAAGTTTTAATCTGAATTTTATATTACTATAGTTAGTTTTAGCTATATTTTGTTTTATTTTATAACTTTTAAAATATAAACTTTCATAAAATTTTGAATATATTTTTAAGATGTGCTTGTTTTTATCTACGTTACTCTACGTGTTGACATAAATTTTACTCAAAACCGAGTTGGGTAAAATTTTTATCGAATGTTTCAATATAATTTAACCGAGCTGGTTTTGACCAAAGTTTATGTTGGCACATAGATAAAAATAAGGACATCTCAACGATATATTTGAAATTTTATAAAAAGGGTCAAAGTCGGCCAGTGAGACGATAGGAGATAAGTTTCATCGTCGAGGCTCGAGAGAGAAACAACCCGGATCACCAACTAAGGCCCCTAAATGACCGCTCAATGATAAAAGAGGTAGGGATGCAGAGACATCCAGTAGGTTTGCCTAGAAGCAGCCATCCTTGAAAGAGTGCGTAATAGCTCACTGATCGAGCGCTCTTGCGCTGAAGATGAACGGGACCAAGCGATTTGCCGAAACGGTGGGATGAAAAATTACTTTTAAGTTAAAAGTTATAAAAAAAAATTAATTAATTATAATAATATAATATTTTGTAATAAGAGTTTTGAACAAATTGAGTATCATTTCTTGATTGTCGGATTCAGTTCAAATACTTTCAAAGATGACGAACTTGGGTCAAAAATTGTATGGGACCTTGATATTGGAACACGTGTAAGCTTATTATTGGCCCGCAAATCCTGTCGAAACACATCCAAAATTAGCACCCCCGTCTAAATTTCATGTGGCATTTTTGAAATAATGAAAACTTAAAGCCACTTTTGTATTTCTCTTTATAGAAAAAGGGTCAGATTTTTTCCAATTGTTTAGGTGGTTTAAATTTGTCACTTAAAATATTATTGGGTTATTTGTTTTGTTTTTCTTTTTAGCTTTTTTGTAGTTCCAAAACCCTAACGGGTATAAGGGAAGTCAACTGAATGTCAATTTTGTGTTTGTTTTAATTCCGGTACAGTAACGAGCATGACTGAAACCGACCTAACGTTAATTTTGTGTTTTTTTTGTTTTAACCCGGTAGGGTAACGAACATGAAGGAGGGACCGAATTCGCGTAGAATCATAACCTCAACGTCCGGACCGACAACGCTCAGGTTTTACCAACGCTAGAGTTTACCGACCGACACCATACATTGGTTCACCTCAAAGCACGCGTCCAGCAACGCTTGGGTTTTATCACCGCCCGGATTTACCGACCAAATAAACATCAAATATTCCCGTTATAGTTATGGTACAATAACTTCACGTAACAAACACCACCCAAAATTACGTCGACTTACCGATTCAATGCTTGGGTTTTACCGACCTGCCCAGGGTAAAACACTAGTTATTAATAGTTCCAAAAAAAAATACACGCTCAACTATCACGTTTGCTATCCTGTCATTCTATAGGACTGAATATAAAACATCTTACAACTACAGGGGGGCTATTTAAAAATATTCCGTTTTAAAAAAGCAGCATAATGGCGCGAATATACCCGTATCTATTAAACCAACAAAACAAAAATTGGCGGGAAACTGACTTCAATAAAACAGAGCTCCCATAAAGAACGCCAACGGCTTATATTCTTCTCCGATTATACATATTCGGAATTGGTACGGTCTGTATGCTGTATATATAGGTTACCGAATTTACGACCAACGACGAGCTTATTATTAATAATAATAATTAGAATTCTTGCGTGATGGTCGGTTTTGTCGAATAAGAATTGAAGCTTTTGATCGTAAGCACAGGGTGATGTTTTGATGGTGGGTTTGGGATTAATGAGATGAATATTGGATTTTGGGTGGTGGGTGACAGAAGGTTTGGAGCGTGGTTAACGAGTCCGACAGTTTAGAGCGCATGCAAGGTGTTTGTGAAAATGCCTCTGAGAGACGATAGGATGATTGGAGGTTTGGGAAGTGTGGGAAATTAATTGTATTAGTGGAATTAACATGTTAAGATGCGTGAGCACGAAAGGACACATTAACTAGCATCTGCAAAGCATAGTTGTTAAAGACTCAACGCGTTTAAAAAGCGAGGGCCCGAGATAAGCAAGGCGCGTGGCATAAGCATACCATTTTTTTGAAGGTTTTGGCTAGTTTAGGCTGGTTCCAAGTCATCTTTGGATGTTTCAGACCAGTTTGCTTGCAATTTGCAGAAGTTTTCCGGAAGTTTTAGGATTTGGCCAGAATTTAGCTGGAATCTTGCCCGAAATTCGAAGGATCGCCTGGATGGCATCAAGGCGCTTTCCTGCGCCTCGCCTGAGAAGTTGAGGGTGCTTAGTGATGTCTCAATCATACTTTGAAGATAATGGTGGTGGTTGCTGCTCTAAGGTCTTCAAGATTAAAGCTTGCATTAAAAACTGGTAAAAGCTATATTTCTCAAGAAACTTAAAATATCTTTTGGCATATAATGTTTTGTTGATCATTTTCTGTGTATCGGGTTTGTATCTAACATTAAATCAGTTTTTGTTTTGAGGTAGATACTGTGAAAACCAGTAATTAACATTTAACAACAATAAGAGGACAGACATTACCAAGTAATTCAAATCCAGTTATCACTCTGTTATGAACATCCCAGATAGTTTTGCCACTTGATCATTACTATGCATTTAAAATATCCATGGTTACTTGATTTTATAATAAAATGTTGTACCAAAAGGCATTTGACCCAATGGTATCATGGTGTGTTATAAGGTACTCACTCTTTGTAGGTTGAGGGTTCAAGTTTTGTGGTACTGTGTGGTATTATCATCTTTGTTAGTAAGTGAATTTTTTGGATACTTCTTTTTGTTATAAAGAACTTTAGATGTGTCACATGTTTTACGTACCCGATATGACATAAAATTATATTAGTTTGCGTCCAAGAAATGCTAATATTGATTTTGCAACAAGTTGGAATGCGATAATGAAGTTTTATATTTGATCTATTTGATCATTTATCTTTCGGTCTTTAGTATTAGTGGAATCCTTTTAAGAGTATAAATGGTGGTCGGTTTATAGGGCTAGCCGTTCAAAGTGGGTTGATAGCCATGGCACACATTCTGTAAGGTCAATAAACTCGAACCGATCAAGTGGTCCCTTTTGTCCAAAAACAGATATGCATCTTTCATATACAATACACAAAAGATAGTTGAGTACAATATACTACTATGCAATGATTTGACATCATGATGGTGAAACATTATTGAAACAAACACACCATGTCAAGTTCTTGATTATTTTTTGTCATACACATACCTATGTTTAGCTGTAGTGTTTCATATGTTCCTATAAAAGCTATTTCTTGAGTAAAGTTGCACATTGATTGGCTTGCTATAATAGAAAATACCTATAATGCATCCTTTTGGGCCTTTCTTCTCTTTTATAACACATGTATGGTTCTAGGTAAAGATCTAATCACCATCATTCATGCAAGTGAGCACTACCTTTCAAACCTAATTCACATGCTTCCCACATAGTCAAAACATTCAAACATGACATCTTTCTCCCTTACTCCATTATTAAATCATAAAAATATTAACCCATCTTTGAGAATAATAATATAAAATCCAAATCATTTTAAAAACTACAAGTATAAAAATACCCATCAAGATAAAGTTTTATATATGGATGGACATCTTAATCATTGGAAAACAAATTTGGCATAACAATTCCACAATAATTAGGCATAACCTAATCACTACTAAAATACAAAAAGTAAACAACAAAAGACACTACATTGTCTAAGGGCATTAACACAACTATTAAATCTTACCAATACTCAATTTAATATATACAACATAACCCTTTATTTCTAATAAAACAAGCTAGGTTTAACTTATATGCCTAAAAACTGATTCTTTTCTACATTTTTTTTTACTTTTTAAAGTTTAAGACCATGTGTAGTCGTAAAGCTCCACATCCAGGGGTTATGCGCCACGTGGCGCCCAGTCAGAGTTATGGTTTTGTACAAAAACAGGCTGTAGTCATAACTCTCCACATCCAGGGGTTATGCGCCACGTGGCGCCCAGTCATTATAATTTTATTTGTTTTTTTAAAATAATAATTCATTTAAATAAATTAACATAAAATTAAAAATTACATTAAACTTCCAAATAAAAATTACATTAAACTAAATTAAAAAAAAAATACATCAAATTAAAATAAAAAAACATAAATAATACTAATAAAACTAAAACTCATTTATATTTTTCTAAAATTTTCGCTCGTTGAGTGGCTTTTAGAGATTGGACTATCGGGTCGTCTTCGGATAGCTCGTTTGATAAAATCTCGATGTCTTTGTCCATCTCATTCCTTCGAAGTAGGTTGACGGCGTCCAAGTTTTGTAGAAGTGCAAAGTACGCGGCCATTTGCGGGTCATACATTTGCGGGACGGGTACAGTTGGCGTGGTGGTAGATTGGTTCGGTTGTGGATTTTGGTTGGCTTGACGGGCATATTGACCGAAACCGAGAATATTTTGGTTGTTGTTTGGAAACATGATGGTAGAAATATTAGTGTAAAAGATATAAATATTTGTGTAAATTGGTAGATTGGAAGGAATGTGTTAAAAAATATGAGTTTGGTTTGTTTATATAGTATAAATATAATTAATTTTTTTTTTAAACTCCAACGGCTCCATCCAACGGTAACATTTTGATTCTCGTGCCATTCTAGCGTTTTAGATACAACGCGCAAAAAAAAAACTTTAACATAACGCAGGGGGGGCGGTGTACCCCCTGCGTTTTCACCCAAAACGCTAGGCACAACGTGCCACTACACCTGGTCTAACTCCAAGTTGGATACAAAATCTCTAGGGATTACCATTAGTGACATTCTAAACCTTTTTTAAATATAATCTTTTTGTCAGCATATACATTAAAAAACCAAAGATAGCAACCATCAAAATACACTGAACCCAAAACATAAGATCCTGTGCAAATGTAACCAACCAACAAAGCCACGGTAGCGTTATTCGGTACACTGAGGCCTACAAAGTTTTCAATGGTCCAGCATAATAGGTTATCATAGTAGAATAGTCGCCTACATAAACCCTAAAACGAGATTTTTCGACTAGTTCGTTTCACGGGCCCGCAAAACTTTGATATACCGAGCTGCTGCTAGGGCTTGAATTCGGTAGCAGTAGTTCTGCTTGAGGGAAACAAGAGTGTGATGGCACATCTAGCAACAGATCTTGTTCAGAACTTTCATCTGCATATTTTAGTGATTCAAGCATTAGGGAGCTGTGATCCGGTGGTAAGGCGAACAGGCTTCTTGGGCTGAAGCCCGGCCCGTCATTGTCCATGGGCTCTTTGTGTTCATAGTTTGCCTTCATTGATGGTCTTTTAGGGCTCTTCATTACAGCCTTTGATCCTGAAAGATTCAGTTGTTATACAAAGCATTCTTAATGCAGAAAACATTCACATTTTCATTTTTAAAATGCAATGCTGACCTGTATATGGTTGATATTGGGCGTCTCGTGGCCTCTTTACGTTTACCGCACGACCACCAACTGCAGCCCCTCCATTATCATGTTTACGTTTTGCATCCTAAACGAAATACAAACATAAGATTAGTGTAAATGAGTAAATTCTTTCAAAAAAATTCATTTTGACAATATAGGTATTTTCTTTTTGATCAAATTTAAACCTCGAGCTGAACATATTTCGCCACCCAATCGGATTTTGTAGCACTACAAAGAGCAAGCTCCTTTAATGTTTTACGGTCTTCATTTTTCACCATTGGCGAAGATAGATCAAAAACTCCTTCAGAAATAAGCTTCTGGAAGGAAGATAGGTTGTCCTTAAACTGAGGGCTATCAAACATGCTCTCGAGGCTGTGAAGTTTTAAAATAAGATCTTATTACGATCATTTGTATAACTATATGAACATGAATATTAAATAGCTTTGATTTATCTCTATTGAGTAACTATAATATTCGTGTGATGTAAGATAAGTATTAATAACATTATTATATATAGTATGCAAACCTTTCAGGGAGTTGAAGAGAATCAACATAAGGTAAATATTTAAGCAGTTGTTTCTGTTCATCATTTGTCATATGTTTTTTAAACTCTCCAAAGTTGATAATATCCTGCAATATATGAAGTAGTTTCATGAGAACATTTAACGCAATAAGCAGATAAGCAAGTATTAATAAACAATCCCAAACACCCCATGTGTATCTAACGGTAATATTAAATTACTTATTTACCCTTTCTTTAACCTAAATCGAGATACTTTTTTAACCATAATTAAAAATCATCTTACATTCAGATCAATGCTGCAAAGTGGAGAATTACAGTTCATAAGTATCTGCAACTTTTCGTCATCATCCCTATAATTTACAACAAAAACACATACATTTCACTTATTTGGAAAAAAAACAGATAATATAATATCTATGTAAATACATACCGGTTCAAACAGTCTTGATTCACGGGTTTTTTGGCCCGGCTCAAAAAATTCCCACCCTTGTTAGCATTATATACAGGAAGGGTAGTAATGCGCGAATACGCCTCGTTTTTCGTATCAACAGAGAGAGAACTCGCTTCAGATTCTTCTTCACGGGCCATAGAACTTGGATGGCGAATAAGAACACTTCCATGCCCTATTTCAACCGAAACCATCGGCGTATCACTTTCAAATATCAAATCTTCTTCTGATGAACCCGAAAAATAAGATTGTTGTTCATGTAAAATGGTGTGTAAATCTTTTGTAAGTTTCTCAACAGGAGACTGTTTTAGTCGGTTAACACATGTTCGTTTTCTTGAAGGCACCATTGTGTCCCAAACAACTGATGATTGTGCTTGACCTGAATAAGTCATAATTAAATATTTAAACAAACCCTGATCAGAATAAGTTTTACTGTATCCAAACGCCCGAAATTGTTTAAAATACCTGTCAAATCACTAGCATCTGCACTTGCAAGTTGCATATAACCATCAGAATTAGATATAGCAGAACCAGAACTCGATCGGTTGCTTGTATCTTCATCAAACAGTTTGCGAAAAGCCTGGTTATGGTACTCATACGCGAGCCCACCGCCACCAAAACCGCCACTGTCGGCACTACCGAGCATAATGCTGGCAGAGCTGCCTACTGCATTGTCATAATTCGGCTTTCTTTTTAGTAGTTTCGTCTCTTTGCTCTTAATGGATATAGTCTTAACCTTAGATGTCCTATGGTAATCAAGATCATCAGGCTTGGATCGAGCATGAAGTGGTGTGTAGTTTACAAGTGATCCTTTGGTTCTCCAGCGCGACCCGCACGCGTTGCACAAAACGGGCTTGTCTGGAGGCCCGTTTCGCCACAACGGAGTGCCTGCAATCACAATTCATTTTCCCAGAATGTTAAAAAATAATTAAACTGTTACACAATTGAATGACTGTATAAATGGACATGAATGTAACAAAATCATATATTCATATTACACATATTCCATTTTGGTTGTGTTTGATGGTTCTTTAGACATTAAAAGCAATCAAGAACAATATGAATGTTGTTAACATGAAGCAAATTATCAAAAGAGGTGGTGTGCATTATAATTTGAAGTGAAATTAAGCAACAAACAATTAATTAAGCCAAAAGTCATTGATAAAAGATTACTCTGTATTTGATATTGAACAAGTCAAACATCTGGTTTTTATAACAAATAAGCTCAGATTTCAACTATTTCTTGTGTTCGACATCGAAAAACAACTTAACCTATCAAAGACTCCAATAATTATTCATATTCAAGTTATTAAACACCAGAAAAAAAAAATCCCAGAAACAGACAACAATCAGCATAATAATCATGTATTTTGTCAATAATTATTTCCAATTTTTTCCATGTAATTTCTGCAAATTTTGACCAAACTCAAACCACCATATGGATATTGTAAATCATGATCTCATAAACAAAATACAACAGAAGAAAATAAAAAATAAAAAAAAAATCAATCCATTTTTATAAAAATAAAATTCCCCCAAATTGTAAACTCACTCGTAACACCACAGTGATAGCAAGGTCCTTGCTTTCCCATCTCCAAAAAATTAATTTTCCACTTAAAAATAAATAAAACCCAAATTAAAATAAACAAAAAAGAACCAAGAAATGAACTATTCTCTGTAAAGAAAACTCATTTTTCAATTTTTTTTAATTTTTCTTCAATAAAAATGAAACCCCAGAAAACTTATGAACAAGATTCAACTGGGTGTTGAAAATTTATAAATAAAGATTTCAGGAAACCCTTAAAGAAGACCAAGAAGTTAACTTTTTTTAAAAACCCACCAAAATTATTGAATAAAAATAGGGAAAACTGAAGAAAATTAGATGGGTTATTGTTGTTTCATAAGAACATAAGCATCTGCATCATCATAATATTAATGATAATAATAATAATAATAATCCAATGGAAGAAGAAGAAGAGAAAAAAAGAAAAGGAATCTAATAAATGGTTGGGAAAGGAAGGTGAAAATGGTGAGGGGGATAGAGAGAGAGAGAGAGAGGAGTTTGTATCTCTTGTGTGTGTGTGTGTGTATGCCTCTTAATTCTTAATGTTTCAACTTTTTTTCTTTAAATAATTATTTTATGTAATTAGTTGTATTAATATTAAATTTTTTTAAACTATTAGAGAAGTCTTTAAGAGTTACCGACTAAATACATAATATTGAGATACACTTAAAAACCCGCTTAGTTTAAGGATTCAACCAGTATACGTCATATACTCACCTAGTATTTAATCATCACCTGATACCGCTGAAACTAAATGTTAGTACATGAATCAAACCGAACATATATCACGTGAAATACCAAGTTTCTCTCTTACCACTTCACCACTAGATGTAATATTAATACATGTAATTGTAATGAAATGTCGTTGGAAAACAATGTTTGACTTTTTTTCTATGATGTATTTAAAACCTATAAAAATGATATCTTAAATGATAAAATAAAAATGGATTCTTAGGATGTAACTATGTATTGAATAATGGCGTTTAAAGAAATGAATTATCTTGAAGTATAATAATATTATTTTTTTTTTTGTATGGTGAAAGGGTGTGGATGTGTGATATGCTTTTCTCCGTCACATTGATAACAAGAGTTCAACATATCCTTTACGAATAAAAATCAAATATTTATTTTATAATTTTTAAAAATGAATAATATGGTTTATAAATCATCACCCGTATGCATTCACATCCCGTTCCTTATCTCATCTCTATAACTACACTATAAAAACTACATTTTTCTTTCCTGTTTAATTAAATAATACTTTTATCATTACAGTTTTCTCTCTCCTCACTCACAACCAATCCAACAAATATTAAAAAATAAATAGGAGGCAAACAATGTTTCCCAAATGTTTCTCCAAATTTACAAAAATCACTACATTTCTCTCTCTATCCTATAATTTACCAATCCCCCTCACATAACTATGAGGGGTGAGATGGGAATGCTCTAATACATCAAAATTATATGATAAAGATATTTGAGTGGTTGACGGTAACATGATTTAATTAATGCCTTAAAGTTATTAAATTAACTCTTTATATTAAAACGCTTATATGTAAATTGGTACATCCATTGTATATGAATCTGCATATGTATAAACGCTACGTACCGTGTATAGAAGTGAAGTCTACATAATTAATAGCAAATATTTGATTATTGATTAAGAACTATAATATCTTCTGATACATATATTGATTTTATGAAGAAAAAAAATTCATAATACAAATTTAAAAACTTACAAAACATAACAAAGTGGGTAATCACAACCATTAAACAGAAAGATGAGAGTGTTTTTAAAACTATTTAAATACAAAATGTGGTATTTGACTTTTATTTTTACTTTTTAATTTCTTCCTTTTTTTTGGTAGATGAATGAAATGTTTATTTGTTTCATAGAAGTTAGGAAAATAGTCATACTTATTTGTTTCAAGCTAAAATGTTATTCATCCATTACATTTATCGTAATTTGTGTGTGTGTGTGTTTTTAACCGTATTTATTTTGATAATTGCTAGTTGGTAATTTTGACAATTTGAAATACAAAAAATTAATTCTCACGGTATTTAATCTAATATTTTAGATAAATATGTATGTGTCGCATATGTAGATTTAATAATAAGGTTTACTTATGTGGTGGTGACTCAAGTTTGATTCTCAGCTCATGTGTACGCTCTAAGTTACTGTAAGAAGGATGTGAACTTGAATAAGGTGGATTTTATACGGATGATAAATTTTTCGAAATCCTTCAAAAACCAATTGCACTTGATTGTGAAAAAAAAGAGTAGTAAACTGACATTGAACAACCTTTATATATAGATAAATATGTATGTGTCGAACATGTTTTGTTAAGATGTTTTGTTTTGGTTAAAAATCGGATTAAGGATAATGTAACCAAATCTGATTTTGTGAGGTAGAGTGCTTAAACAACAATGGTAATTATGTAAACGAAATAAGGATGAACACAAGGATCTGTTACGAGAAAAAACCCTTGATCGGATGATGATCACCAGCACAAAAACCCCGGGTGATGACAAATCGTCTATCACCACTATATTAATCAATAAAATAAGGTTACAAGGGTGGAAGCTAGGGCTGTCAGTTTTACCTGAAACCCAACCCGAAAAAACTCGTGCCCGAACCCGAACTAACCCGACTCAAAGAACCCGAACCCGAACCGAAGTAATTCAGGTTGGTTCTTGGGTTTGATTTATAAGATTTGGGTCAACCCGAAAAACCAGAATAAACTTTTAGTTTTAAAATTAAATATATATTTATGTATAATAAGCTAGTCTTAACGACTAAAATTATCAAAATCTAGCTCTAATCGACTGTTGTAATCTAGCTATTATAGATCGATTGCTTATTATTAATTTATGTTTTCCGTTTATTACTAATAACAACCGTAATCGAACAACCAAATCACGCCCGATTGAATATGATTATAGTTCGAGTTAGTTTTACTCTTCTTTTGAATTGTTTTCTCAAGTTAGTTTATTATTTTGATTATTTGTGTTATAAGCAAAGAATAATATGTTGTTTAATTTTTTGCATTGTAGTTTTTTTTTAAATTGGTTTTGTTTTTGTTTTCTATGATACTCGAAACCCTATTAACCCAACCCGAAAAAACCCGAACCCGAAAAACCCGTGAGAGATTTGGGTTGGGTTTCGAGTCAAGATTCAAAAGTTTGAAACCCGAATAACCCGACCCGAAAAACCCGAAACCCGAAAAACGAACCCGAAGAACACCCCTAGTGGAAGCTTTGATCAGTGATTACAATAATTGCTAAGTGTGTGTGTATTGCTAGAATTGCAGTGATAATAAGTGTAAGTCGTGTATGCTGTGTTGTGTAAACCTAGCTGATCAAGCTTCGTTATAAATACAAAAATAATATAGCTAAATCTCCTATAAACTCGCCACTACTCCACTAGAGCCGTTACATGCATTTGACCACGTGCTAACTTCTCTTGGACTGCGAAATAGGTGCATAATATTGTTTGCTTTAGTCGAGACTTCCTAGGAGATCACTCATCCTGATACTACTTCCACATAAGCACTCTTAACTGTAAAATTTTTCATTCATCCACTACTATTAATTGCCCAAAACGTGTTATAATGGAAAAGGTATCCACCTCCTTTATAAAGAAGACTTTGTTCTCCTACCCAACCGATGTGGGATGTCACAATCCACTCCCTTAGGGGTCCAACTTCATCGCAAGACATTGCACCACCGGTCCGACCCTGTCTCTGATACCATATGTAACAGCCCAGTTACCGTTGCACCATTGTATTGTCCGTTTTGGCTGGGACATACCCCTATCACCTCACAGATTTGCCCTTGGTTGCCTACACGAAGACTACTCAGGAGGTCACACATTCTGATACTACTCCCACATGAGTATGCTTAACTGTGGAAATCTCCTCTCATCCACTGCAATTAAGCACCTTAATCCCGTTATGATGAGGAATGCATACACCTCATTTTAAAAAAGGCTTTGTTCTCCTTACCAATCTACGTAGGATGTCACACTAGTGTTTTTATTTGATTCAAGATATAACTGAAATTATTAAATGAAATCACTTAAATTCACTCACGTCCAAACTAATTGGTTATGAAAATCAAAAATCTGAAGTGTTGAGTATACGTTCAGTTGTAATCAATAATTTAACCGATTCATGCACTCCCCTAAAAAAACATTAATTCCCTATGTTAAGTATGATTTGGAAAGGATTCAACGACTACTATATTCAACTTACACAACAAAAAACCAATGCCTAGTGTGTTGGTCCAATAGTTCATTTACCTAAGAGTGTGTGTGGAAGCC